>NC_018262.1:243571-365698 GCF_000227135.1 Leishmania donovani | reverse complement strand
GTGGGTGTGGGGGGGGGGGGGGCGGGGGCGGCGTGCGCCAACCGGGGGGGGGGGGGGGGGGGGGGGGGGGGGCTCGGCTGCCTTGCCAAAGGGGTCTTCCCAGACCTTCTGCACTCGGCCTGCATGCAATATTTCGCCTTGAGTCTCTTCAAGCTGCTGCATTCCATAGGGTGATGTGGAGGCTCTGCACATGGGAGTCAGGAGGACTCAACGGGCTAGTTCGGGGTGTTGGCATCACGCTTCCGGCATCTGTGCCTCATCAGCCGATTCGGCAGGAAGGGGCCAAGCGAAGAGGGCAAACAAAACGACAGCGCACACAAATGTGCGCCGCCACAAGAAAATCAAACCCCCAAATGCAAGGAGAGCAATGACGTGCCTCGCTCGGTTCTCGTTACCTCCCGTCGTTACCCGTGATCGCCACAGCAAACAACGGGAGCAATTGAGACGGGAGAGGGGTGAGGTGGGGGTCGGCGTGTCGGGCACGGGGAAGCCAGGGAGAGAAGAAGAGGCTTGGGAAGACCGAGAGAAGTTTCCGGGATGGAGTACTCGTACAGGGACACACGCGCAGGGAGATCCGCGCAGGCGGTGAAGAGGGACAAGACAATCGGCAGCGCACTTTTTTTCTTATATTTCAACATGACATTCTATCATGAGCAAGTGAAAAGATATACGCATGCAATCACAGCTCACCTACCTCTGGTGCGCTACGGCTGTGCCAAGGAGCCGGGCCGCCCAACACCGTTTGGCGTCGTACGGCCAACTGCAGTTTTACTGCATACAGCGCGGGCTGTGCCCACGATTGCGCTCAACATCTTCGCAGCGCAGCACAAGCAAAAAAAAAACAGGGAGTGGAGACATAAATTTTCTGAGTCGCCGACACGATCCGTAGTGAGCTGGTCCAAACGTGGCCATGAGCACAAGCCTCTTCCGCACGGCGCCCGCCCAGGCCTGTCCTGCCGGCACCAAGAGCCTGCAGCTGTTACCCGTGGGCAGGCTGTGCAGGCTCTTGGCTTCCCAACAGAGAGTGTGAGTAACTAGGTCCTGCTATCACGCACTGAGGTGGTCGGCATCGTCCGGGAATTGGTGACGCACAAAAATACAGGAATTTACTGGAGATGGCCAAGCCACAAAAAAAAAGAAGGAAAGAAAACGCGTTGGCCATGGAGAGGAGAACATCTGAGAGGGTTATGTGAAGAAGTGTGTGACACACAGGGAGTTGAGGGAAGGAGGGAGGAACGTGAACAACTGACCGCCGTTGCGAAATTCATCTACGGTTGCGCCTCATCTCTTCTCCCCGCCACTGCGTTCTTCCTGCGCACGCTCTCTTTCACCCCCTTCCCCCAATCTTTCGCGCTTTCACCCGATGCTCACTCAGCCATGTCACACCCTCTCTTTACGTGGCGTCATGAAGAGCGTCGGCCCGTCTCGCCGAGGGGCGCATCTACACTTTTGGCCCGCACTGTTTTGTCCTCGCTGCCGACAACGCCCTCCCCCTTCCGAACTTCGATGAGACGAAGATAGATGCACTCGCGAATTGAGCAAAACCGAGACGAAAAAACGAACGGAAAACAACAGTACCCATCGGAGAAAAAAAAGAGTCGAGATGACGGCGCTCAGGAGCACGCACAACGCCACTGCTACTACAAAAATAATCACTTCATCTCTGTGCTCTCCTGTGTGTGTGTGTGTGCCGCCTGTGCTTACTGAGCGTTCTCCCTTCATCGTCAGTAACATTCTGCTACAGAAGGAGAACCATGCGCCTCCTCTACACGCAGATGATGCAGACGCTGGCACGGGCACACACGTTCCCTCTGTGCTACTCTCCCGCGTTTTTTTCTCTTTACACACTTTTCGTATTGTTAGATATACAGCGACTGAGGATGGTAGCAGTGGGTGTGGATGAGGTGGGGCAGTAGCGGCGGACTACCACACATGAAACGAGCTTAAAGAGAGAGAGGCAACAACGACGACAACCGAAACGGGAAGAGAAGAGGACATGGAAAGATTCTTAGCGCTTCTTTAACTTCTTTTATTTTCAAGCGAACAGAGAAAACAATGTGGGGAGGGAGAGGCAGAGAGAGGGAAGGAGGGAAAAATGGAGAGAGAGTGAGGGGGGGATATAAGGGCTTACACGCACGTGAACAAACAGAACAAGCACAAGCCGCTCATCCCTATCTGGAGAGACCTACACACATGAACGTATACAACTGTCAACATCACCGCAGAATGCATCAAAAAAACGTCGACAAGTACAATTAGGCCAGAGAGGGGAGAGGAGGAGGAGGAGGAGGAGGAGGAGAGAGAGAGAGACATGGTCAGAGAAGGAAAGCGCGCTTCATGCGCGAGTGCCTACTGTACACGCTGCGGTGTGAGATAGGGGATGGGTGGATGGAGGGCGGCGCCGAACCTTTCCTCTACACTGCGTCCTCATTGATTGCTTACATACAATTCCCTCCCGCCTCAACGAAACAGCGCCACACGCATCAGCCGCAGCGTCTGGAAGGCAACAACAAAACCGAACAGACATACCTACACACAAACAGAAAGGAAGATGAGAAAGCGAAAAGAAGCAACGCAAAAAACGTATGAGAAGAGGTATTACGAAACATATATACATACATGCAAGAGAGAGAGAGAGAGACAGAAGCTTCGGGGCATGATAGGCAAGACTGCTGACGCTGCGGTGGCTCTTTGGTACATGCGGCGTCCACCTATCCTCGCGCCTTCTAGTTCTATCTTTCCATGCGTCCATTGCCTTCTAAAACCTTCTTTTACCATTAGTATGCTACGAGGCGTTTCGCTTCCGTGTTCGGCACACGATGCCGAGCGCGAGCGCCGTCCGTAACCCCATCACTCGCGATCCACATTGCGCACAGCATCGTTGATCGTCTGTGCCAGCATCAGCGCCGTCTCATGCGTCAGACCTGCCATGTTAGCGCGACCCGACAACGTGATGAAGATGTTGTGATTTTGGCAGTATTCGCACTGCGCCTTCGACAGCCCGAGGAAGGAGAACATGCCAATCTGGTTGATGACGTGCTCCCAGCTCCCGGGCGTCTGCAGGCGCAGCAGCTCGTCGTACACGGTGCGGCGCATCGTACGGATGCGCTCCGCCATGGCCGATAGCTCTGCCTCCCACTCCTTTCGCAGCTCGTTGTTGCTCAGGATGAGGTGGGCTAAGCGGGCACCGTGGGCCGGGGGGCACGTGTACTCCTCACGGATCAGCGAATCCATCACGCTCTTCACATCCGCGCGCTTCGTCTTGTCCTTGAGGAGCAGCGACAGCGTGCCTGCACGCTCGCTGTACAAGCCCATGTTCTTGGAGAAGGACTGCGCCAGCAGTACCTCGATGCCGCGGCGGGCAAACAGGCGGGCAGCATACGCGTCCGTGTCGAGGCTGCCGCTCGCGTAGCCCTGGTAGGCGGAGTCGAAGAACACCTGATGGCGCTTGGCCAGCATCAGTGACGCGATCTCGTCCCACTGCTCCTGCGACGGGTCCACGCCGGTGGGGTTGTGCGCGCACTGGTGCAGAATGAACACGGAGCCGTCCGGCGCCGCTAGAATGTCCTTCTTCATGCCCTCGAAATCCAGGCTGACCGTCTTGGGGTCGTAGTAGGCGTAGGTGCAGATGTTCTTCCAGCCAGCAGCCTTCACGATGCCGTAGTGGTTGGGCCACGTGGGGTCGGAAAGGTAGATGGGCGTCTTCTCAGCGTCGAAGACGCGAGTCAGCAGCTTTGCGCCGAGAGAGACAGCACCGGTCCCGCTCAGCGTCTGCACCGCAACCAGGTTCTCCAGCGCGACGGTATCGCCGTAGATCATCTTTACCGCCTCATCGATGAAGGGCTGGTAGCCCGAGATGGGTAGGTACTCGTAGTCGAGATTCATGTCCAAAAGAAGCCGTTCAGCCTTGCGGACCACGCGTAGCGGGTAGGGACGGCCCTGCTCGTCGCGGTAGGCACCAATGACGAGGTTGGCCTTGGGGCCCTTGGCAGCGGCGGCGCGTTTTGCGAGATCGAAGATGACATCGGGAGCTTGTCCCTGAATCTTCTGCCAGCGCTCCGTCGTGGTCATGGCCGCCTGCGTGGACATCTTTGCTTGGTGGATGGAGGAAGAGAGAAGCTTAGAGGCGGGTGCGAGGTGTGTTAGACTTGTTTCGGGGGGTGGGGTGGGGTGGGGTGGAGTGGAATAGCGTGGCTGTAGGGGAGGGAGCAGTAGAAGGCTATAAAGGATGAGAGAGGGAGCAGAGTGATGACTGCGGAGTTTGCGCAGGCAGGCTCATGCAGCGTCTTAGTGGTGACGATGCAGCGAAGCTTGTGCGACGACCTCCCCCCTTCCACACACACGCCGTCACCGCACCACCGGCGGCGGCGTGAAGGATAAGTGGGAAGTGGAAGGCCGGTGGCGAAAGGGAATGTGTGTGTGTGGGGGGGGGGCGCCTGCCATCCTGCTGGAAGGCTAATAAACAGCAATACACGCACAAGTTCCCCCTGGAATGTAGCCACGTAACGAGAGAGACGAGCTAGATGTTGCTCACGCTAGCTCACCACCCACACACAGTGTTGTCGCTCAAGTGGCGAGGGGAGAGTCACCAGCACGTGCCTTGGTTCCGCTCTTCTGTATGTATTCTTTTATTGCCTTGCCTTACTTGTGGAAGTCATTCAAGGAAAGCAGATGCGCGCTCACGAAAACGACAACCGACAGCGCAACGACGACGCGCTGCGTGCATCACGAGCACGCCGCTCTCAGCACATCTTCCAGACGCTCCGTCTCCGGGACACCGCCATACTCTAGTGCCATACGGCGTTGTTCCTGCAGGACCGCCACGAGGACGTCCCTCTCGGTCCACTGCACTGCGGTGGGAGCGCCTGGGAGCCGTCGAGTTCCCAGAAACGACGCCACGGACAACGCTGCGGTGCCTCCACGGCGAGGGTTCGCGTCGTGCGCGATCAAGGGGAAGAGCCGTTGTCGTGTCAGATGCACACTCGCATCCGCGCCGTCTTTGAAATTGCCTTCCTGCGGTGCCGCCATCTCCGCCGATGCACCTGCGGCGGTGCTGTCCACCGCCTGCACCGGACCCTTGCCGTCTGTCGATGCAGACGCTCCAGTTAGATGTGCGACACCAGCTGCCGCCGCGTGCGTGCGCCATGGTACAACGTATCCGTCATTTAGCACCGCAGTGGCGATACCAGCGCTGGCAGAAAAGGACTGTCCGCCCGAGTACGGGCCGAAGGACACCGATGCTTCCATTGCACAGCTGCTGGCCAGAGTGGCCCCGGACGCGCGGCTCGTGAGGGAAGTGAAAGACAACGCCTCCAAGACGCGCTCCACGCTGGATAGCGACTCGCCAGAGACCAAGAGATCGACTGGCGACGCGCCATCCGCCGAGATCGGCACCGGTGGCGCAGCTGGTGAAAGAGGTTCGCCGTGCAGCGAATCGGACACGGCAGCTGTGTCACCGAAGATGTCGCGTAGAACATCCAAGACGCGCTCCGTATCAATTGCAAATGACGCGGTCGATTGCGTCACAGGAGCACTTCCTCTCTCAAGGGAAGCAAGAAGCTGTGCGCACGACTCCCTCGTCAGTGGCTGGGAGGCGATTGGTGATGCCGCCGTTTCTGCCGATGGTCGAGCCGGGGCCGCGTGCTTCTGCTGCTGGACCGACCCACCAAAGCCGTCGTCGTCGTCGGCACCCCTGGCAGCGTCTTTGTTGCCATCAGACGTGGGCGGGGATCGCGTCTGAGCCACCTTGCTGTTGTGCCAAGTTGCACCTGAGGTAGACGTGACCGGTGCAGCGAAATCAGGCAGAGCGAGCGAAATGGTGTTGGCGGCAGCAGCCGAGGGGGGATTGAGGTGGATGCGGAGCGCGGGGCCGCTGTCGCCGATAGCCACCGCATTGGCGTCGTTGGTGCTGCCTGCAGCTTGCACACCAGCACGCCGAGACTGCATCAGCGCTGCACGAGACGCCAACCGCTCCTTTGTGAAGAAGACGCGTTGCGCCCTTTCCGCGGCGGCGTGGTGTGCCTCCCCTTCCTCTCCACTCCCATGGGAGGGCATTGGCACGACGACTTCCACCTGCTGCCGAGCGTGCGTCGCGCACGACTCCGTACGCGCGTCCTCGCCAGTGCTCACCCCACTCGTCTTGCTCCGCATGCTGTCGCTTCCACGTGACCAGGCCTCCCAAACAGGGGCTCGCAGATGCACCGCGACGCCAGACAGCGGCGATGACGCCTGCGCGCGTGCGTTTCTGTGCCGAAAGCGGAAGCGAAGAACGCTTCGCAGCACCTCCGCCTCCTCTTCATCCACTATGGGCACATCGGCGACCTGCTGCTGCTGCTGCTGCTGATCTGACGGGCCTCCCTCCTCGCCGTCTTTGTATTCCATGTGAGCATAGTCGGGCGAGAAGAAGTAGTCGCTGTCTACCCACGGCGACGGAAGCGACTCCACAAAGTGCGTCGTGGCCGGGGAGGCGAAGGTGACGTGGCGCGCTGGTGCCCTCACAGTCGCCTCGACTGGTGACGGCGCTGCGGGTGCCGGCGCAGATGATATCGGCTCGCCCCACATGTCGTCGTCCTCGGCCACCGCTCCGTCCATCACGGCCGGACAGGGCCGCTGCGGCTGCTGCTCTGCGCCGCCGAGAATCGACCAGCTACCATTCGCCACGGTCGTCACGGTGGGGTTCGCCAGCAACCCATCGGAAAACGTGCGAGATGAGGTGGAGCCTGACAAATTGCCGTTTGCGGTGACGGTGTCAGGGCGCCGGGCAAGCCCGGCACGAGCGTCGCCTTTTTTGTGCACATCAGACTCGCTGAGGGGCGGACGGGTGGCGGAGTTGGCGGCGGGTGCCAAAGTCACCGCGTCCCCGTATGTCTGCCGCTGCGCGGAAAGCGGCAACGAGGAGCAAAAGACGCCGCTTCCGCTGCCGTTTCTACTACCGGCACCACCGCCAGCGCCGGCGGCGGCCGTGCTGCCGGAGGTTTCCTTGCGAAGAAGGGAGTCTATGGAGTACGCCTCCATTAGCGGATCGTGAGCCTCGCCGTACTTCATGCTCCGTATTGGCTGAGGTCGCACGGCAGTGACTGTCGCATGAGCGCCGGGTGTATGCGTTGCTGCAGCGGCACCGTGCACAGACTTCCCATTTTCGTCGTTTGAGCCAGTCGCGCTGTAGCCCGGCGACTGTGGGTGGGGGAAGGAGCGAAATCCCGAGTCTTGCTCTGGAGCGGTGTTGAACGACGGCGGCACGGCCAGGGTGCCGGGAGCGGAGGTGCCGGAGAGGCGGTGCGCCGTGAAAGTTTTGTCCTTCAGCACCCCAGCAGCAGGAGAGGGCTGCACATCACTCCGTGCAGCGAGACTGCCGACGCGCCGGCTGTTGACAAGGCCGGCGCCCCTCGAGGCATCGACCCCAGCGTCGTGCCCCGTCGCTGCCGCACTCGCTCGCCTGAAGTCCTTCTCGCCTTTTTCCACGCTTGACTTTTCGAGCAACGGCAAGAGACCACTGCTGCTGCTGCGAAAGTTGGCGTGGTTGCCCGCGACGGGGTTGAGACGATCGGTCGGCGACCCCACGCCGCCGGCAGCTCTGTCTCCGTCGGGAGGACCGGTGAGGTTCTCCAAGGCGTTGTGATTCGTTGCGTCGATGAGCTGAAGCGGGAACGGCGTCAGAATCGCGGATTTGCACGGGTCCGGCGCACTGCAGTCCCCGCTGAACTGCATCTGCAACCTGTCTTCGGTTCCGGTGCCGGTAGTCTGCTCAAGTCCCTCGCCACTATTCCCTTTGCCTCCCGCTTCACAGGTATCGCGAGCGGCGGTTGATGCCGGCGGGGGTCGAGCACCCATACTGTTGTTGAGGTCTAGCATGGGCGAATGAGGCCGAGCGACGCCGGAGGACATGGTTGCTGCAGCGCCACTTGACGCTATGGAGAGAGTGGTGGCCGCGTCACTTTCGGCGGCCTGTCGCTTGCTCTGCGTACTCGTGATAGCGCCGCCGCCGCTGCTGTCGCAGAAGCTGAGTCCCAGTGCCTGCAGGAGCGGTTGCTTCATCTGCTGGCCCGCCGGGGCCCGCTGTGCTTCTTGCAGCGACACAGAGCCGACGTCGCCGGGAGTGGCGTTGGCTGTGGAGAGGGTTGTACTCAAGGTGCTGAAAAGGGCTTCAAAGGTGCCCTCGAGGCTTTCGTTATGCTGCCGGCGCGAGGGTGACTCTCTCAGGTTATCGACAGCCGCTGCGCCGGTACTGCTGGTCGTTATTCGAGTCGGTGTGTTGACGGGCTCGGCTGCAGCTCCTGCGGGGGAAGAGGTGCAGTTGAAGAAGGCGCTGCTGCTTTGCCGCGGAGCAGCCCAGCCACTGCGACAGCAGGCCGCGGCAAGTTTGCATTTATCCTCGTCGCCTGCGAGGTGCGGTGGGGAGGTCGAGGGCCCCGTGCCATGGCCCCTGGGGGCGGAGAAGTGACTGCTGATGCTTCGGTCGAGTGTCATCGAGGCGCCGTTCACGGTGTTGCCGTTGTTGCCACCACCCCCAACACCACTGACGGAAAAGTCGATAGTGCGAGGGTTCGCATTCATGACATCTTTGCCGAGCACCGCGCCGCTGACTGCGTCGTTCAGGCGACCCTCCCTTGTGCCGGGCCCTTGCTGCTCAGTGTGCATCCGCGTGTGGAGCCTGGGCATTTCTGGCGAGTCCTTGACCGCCTCCGCGGTGACGCGAAACGAGCCCATGACATCTCCGCCTTCAGCAGTGGCTGTATCCACCGCCCGCATGCGACTTGCCAAGCCGGAGGTGTAGCTGGCCTCGTGTTCCGTGGCCGACAGCGTAGAAGTGGGGTCTTCCTGTGAGGGTATCTGCGGCTCGTTGTCGCGTGCTGACGAGGAGGGGCGCACTTGCGCGCTCGCCACCTCATGAGCAGGTCTGCACGGGCCTTGGAGAGCGAAGGGGTCGCTATCATGCGGGGGCGTCTGCAGCCGTGCAGCGGAACTGAGTAGCGGCTCACTAACGGCGCTCTGTTTGCCCGCCGCGACGCCAGTGATCTCCTCCGCACCGGTTGGAGCCTCACCCACATGCACCGAAAACCCCGTCGGCAGCAGGCGATGTGGAGACGAGTTGTTTCCTGGACTGAGGCCTGAAGATGGCGAGCTGGTGCTGAGGTAGTCGGTAACCAGGTTCAAGGCGCCGTTCCGCGGCGCAGCCGCGGCCGCGGAAAGGTCGTTGCGTACCGTCGCCACAGCTGTGGGATCGAGATAGAGCTGCAGCGCGGCAGGCACTGCCGTACACGCATTCTTGCCCCAAGTTGTCGGCGACTGCGCCGTAGCTGCTTGCGTCGCGGGTGCCGTCGCAGGACTATGAGCGCCTTCCGCCTCCAATAATGCCGTTGGAGGTGTCACAGGCGCCAACGCAGAAGGAGTGGAGCTAAGAGGCCGAGCGCAGGATGCACTCTGGTTCACTGCTCCACCATGGGTGCTCGGCGGATTATGGGATCCGGCAGTGGTAGCAGCGAGGGCATTCACCGTGCTACTGTGCGCGGATGGCGACGGACTCGCCACACACGGGGCCTCTGATCTCGGAGTCACCATCGGGAGCGGCATCTGCTCCGACTTGAAACTGTTGGCTGTGTGACTTGTCTGGCCATTTGCTCTGATGCATATTACAGGTGTTTGATGAGGGTACGCCGGCTCTGCCGACTCACCTGATGAGCTTGCCGCGTTCGACATTCGATGACGCAGATGGCGCTCTCCCTTGCTGTCGTATGAACCCCTAATGTGTTTCCTTGATTCGCTCGTGTCCCTGGCTTGGCTTATGTGCTGTCGCCCGTCGCTGCTTCTGCGGGCCAATGAGGAGGCGGCTTCTTCCCAATGGAACACGGAGAAGAACACACACACACACACAGATACACACAGGAAAGAAGGCACCGCAAAGGTAAAAAAAAAGAAGGGGGCGAAGAATCGAGCAGGCTTAAGGTGGTCGTGCACTAGACTCTCAATGGTAAGGACGCTTGAGGGTATGCGTGGGCGGAGTGAACCGCAGAATGAGGGGGAGCGTTTCGCGTCACGCGCCTTACTGACCGTGCGCGCACGAAAAAAGAGGGCGACAACAAAAAAAGTCGATCAAACGATGCACAGACCTCTGCCGGCGATTGAAGAGGGGGTGTGAAGGTATACACAGATACAGGGAAGCAGACAAATACACGGGTTGAGGATATCCGACGCACCAAGGATGCTTCACGCACACAACGCGGCTGAGGAGTAGAAGTGTGCAAGGGGGTGCTTCGCTTTCCTTCGTCCGCGTGAGGGAGAAAGCGTGGGGGCAGGAGTGAGAGGGATGGAGGAAGGGAGACAACGAATACCGAGGACCCACTAGCAAGAGTCCGTCTGTTCGCCTCGAACGATCCCGACTGCTGGTGCGGTGTGCGCGATCGTGCCGCCTACACCAAACTCATACACTGGCAGGAATAGAGTGCGTCTTTCACACACCGGAGCATCGAGGTGCGTACGTGTTGTGCTTGTGTGCACGGACGAGGGTGCGGAGTATGCAGGGCTTGCCAAATAGAATGCGGGCCTCCCTCTGAGGACACGGACAGTGGACATCACAAGAAGAGACCAGGCGGCCACTGCGGCCCTTTATCCAAGCGAATGAAAACTAGAAGGAACACTGGAGTGGAGAATGCGCATCTCGCTTTGGTTGAGCAAGCAATGCCCGATCAGCCCCCGATCTCGTCGCACCGTTACGTCTCGAGGATAGCGTTCAAAGGATGCATACAAAAAAAAAAATAGTCGATCGAAGGCACACACGCGCACGCATGCACAAGGATAATCATTCCGCAGGGACAGGTACGCACTGACTCGTTAGCGTCCGGGAAGAGAAAAATGCAAGGTGGAGAGAGGGCGAGAATTGGTCGTCCGCATTCCCTGTCCAAGACACCCCTGCATCCCACTAGAGGGGGTGGCGGTCGCGGTAGAAGGGGTGTGAGGGAGCGCGCGGCGCCGTCTGAGAGCAGCGCCCGAGACTGCAACGAAAAGAAAAAAGATAAACGCACATAGAGTTGAACGATGTTGAGTTGGTGAACGCCTTGGCTTCGACGCAGTGCGATGCGCTACAGCGGGAGAGGAAGCGATGCGTGCTAAAATGCCGCTGGCTCGTCTGCCTCTTTCATTTTCCTTCTTCACGCGGCGCGCCAAGGAGTGCTGCCGCCATCGACGGCACACCCGTGCCCTTGTGAGCAGCTGTACGTGGAACAGAGCCTTTTTATCCTCTCTCGTCGTGGCCAGGACATAAGACCATAATACACGAGCACTGTTTTGTGTTGGAAAGCGCATACGTGTAGGGGGTGGGGGTTGACTCTCTCTTGTTGCGCAGCCCGTGTAGGCAGTGCCACTATACGCTCAAAACCACCGTAAAGGAGGGACGTGTGTGTGTGTGTGTGGAGGGGGGGGAGGGAGTGAGTTGTCGGTGTACCTGCTTCCTCACAAAACTGGAAACTGAGAAGTCGCATGGTGACACGCCTTGACTGCAGCACAGTTCAGAGGAAGCTGCACAAACGGCACTGTGAACAGGAACAAAAAGTACACGGAGTGGTTGCGCAGCAGTGAGAACGTACCGTACAGGATCGAGTACCGAAGAACGAAGAAATTATCACCGCACGTGTGGGCGCCCGCGAGCATCACGTAGAATGCCCGAGTGCAAGTGTCATGTCTGCGAGCAAAGGGAGCAAGCAGAGAAAGTACGCCATGCATTTACGGCGGCGACGGCGCGTCTTCGTTGACGCATCCGATGAAAGGGGAGGGGGGGGGGAAACGGTAGAAGAAGGATGGCTCCAACGACAGCGAGAGAGAAATGTGTAAAAGGCGAGGCGGCTGGAGGGTGGCACATCTTCAGCACCTTCGCCGGACATTTATTGTATGCACAAAGGCATGCACAGAAGGAGGGGGAAGGGTGTGTGAAAAGATAAAGTCCCAGCTCCATTCGCTTTTGCACCCTTATGGCTCCGTACCCTCAATCCCGACTTGTCTCGGCATTGTCGCCCCCCTCCCTCTTCACGTGAACGTATTCATTCGTGTTCCGCATTGTCCGATACTCATTCAGAATTCACTTACAACTTCAGTGGCACGCTCTGAACTCGCACAACTGCGGTGTACACACACACACACATACACACACACACACACACACACACACGGACTCCCCTCCCCTCCTACCACACGCCGCTAAACAGGCGCTGTTCGCAACAGCGATATGGCGGAACTAGACAAGAGAAAAAGAAAAAGGAAAGACAGAGAGAGAGGATGTAAAGAAAAAGAAAGACCTTTCCGCGCACGCACGTACGTGGTTCCGCCTGTGTCTGTGTGGGTGCATTGCAGTGTAAGAGATGCGTGTGGGATGGTGGTGGCCGCGGCTGGCCTCTTCAGCTGCTGCACGGGCGTTCACCTCTTCGTCAGAGCTTACTCGCCATGACGACTGAGCACCATGCGCAGCCGCTGCATCAGCTGCTGCTTCTCCGCGTGTGCTGGGGAGAAGTTGGCCGAGAAGGACTGCCTCTGGCGCGCTCGCAGTACCTCCTCAGCTCGGCTGAAGTTGTCCATGCCGCTTTTCGTGAGTCCTGGCCGGTATCCATCGGAAGCCGAGGCGCCCTGCAACGCGATGCCTGGCGGGCTGCGTGCGGGTCGCATCCACGACATGGGAGCGGGCAATGAAGGCCGGTAATTCTGGGCATTGGCGACGAACGATGCCGCTATCATTTCTTCCGCGCATGCACGGAAGGAGGTGTTGTTCGCCGTCGCGTAGCTACTCGTGTCCCACCTGCGACAGGCCCTGAGGCCACCAGATGGCCTTGCTGCGGCCATGGTAGCGGCTTTGTTGCTGCTGCCGACACATCGGTGAGCGCGGCACCCCTCCTTCGGCGCGTGATCACACCCGGGAGGGCCCATGCTGCCGCTGTCCTCATCGCCGCCGGCGTCTTTGGGACGTACAGTCCCGCGCGACACGCTGTGAGAAGTGGCTGCTTCGCTGAGGAGGTCTTTGCTTGACGTGGTCTGCGGGAACTCTGAGATCGCGGCGGTGGCGAGCCGAAGGAAATCCCACGAGTCGTCCCATGCCACACCGCCAGTCCCATCCCCACGATTGTCGCTGTTCTTGAGCTCAGACGGGATGTCACTACGCTGCGCGTTTGCTGACCCGCCAGGGGCGTCGTCTGTCTTTGTTGCGCTCGGCAACGGAGTAGGATAGCCTAGCATCTGCTGGTTCTGCCGCAGAGACTGGGGCGAAGGCACAAGTGCTGACACGGGCACCCTGGTGCTGCCGGCTACAGAGTGTTTCTCTTGATACTCTCCTACGCCGCACGCAGCGTCATCGGACAAGGATGACCGCCTTCCCGCAGCAACCGCGGATGGCACTGCAGAGGACTGGACCGATGATTTCCCAAAGACGGAGCGTTTCAGCACCTCTCTTAAGCGGCACATCAGCTGCGCCTTCGCCGGATTCCTCGTCGACGCGGTCGCTGCGACCGCGCCGGCTGACGTTCCGGGGTGCGGCGGAACTGAGCCGCGCTGTGCTTGTTGGTGGTGCGCAATCAAATTCATGCCGTCACTGCCACCGCCACAGAGGCGATGACTGGCAAGCGGCTCAGACGTCACGCGCTGCATGGGGGCCACTACAGCTGTAAAATAGGCTGGCCGACCAGGTCCTGAGTGCAGCGGCGGAGAGGGAATGTACTCGAGCTGCGGCACTTCGACGCCCGCTTCTTCCACGCAGCGCTGTCGTGGCACTGGGGCGATTGGAAGAGTGGAGTTCAAGATACCAAACGAAGGTGACAGTGACTTATCAACCTCCGCGTCTGTCATCTCGCTGTTGCCACCCGCTTCCACTGCGACGCCTGCGGCGGCCAACGCACGCACCGCGCTGCTGCCGGCTCCGTGCGCCACCTGTAGTGTCAGAGAAGAGGTGCTGATTTTGGCGCCAATCGAGTGCAGCGGCGACGGCTGCACTTGCCCGTCTGCAGCGGCAGACGAGACAGGCGCGGGAGGGGTCGTCATGGAGGTGGCGGTGCTGGGCAAGTAAGGGAGCTGCAAGCCAACCATGGGGTCGGCACCAGGTGGCGGCGCTACCACGGCAAGCGGGGCCGACACTGCTCCACTGCTGCCGTTTTCCGCATTTCGCATCGCGGCAGGGAGAGGGGCAACCGGAGCGCCGTTGACGCCGTCCGGCAGCGGACATCTCGCAGCGGCTGCGCTCCGGAGAGACGCCAGATTGCTGTTCTGGCGGCTCTCCGTGATTGACTGTACGAAGGCACCGAACTCACCCCAGCGGTCATGAGCGGCAGCGGTGCAAGCGGCACCCGCACCCGCATCGGAAACACAGGATGCAGAGGCAATCGCGTTCGACATCGTAAGGTGGGTGCTGGCGCTGCGGCTGAAGCCGTGGCCTGACGCGTAGAGGCCGCCGCGCGCGGCCTCCTCTGCGTAGTGGTCCGGCAGCTTCGGCGGTGCAGGGGGCGACCTCATTGTCACGCTCTCGCCGTGCCCCCTGCTCCTCGGGCCATCACCGCCCCCGCACCCAGAGTCGATGATGGCCACGATGGGGGCACTGCCACTGTCCACACTGCAGCTGTCCATGCCAGCGGCATCGCCGCTGCACAGAAGAGAGGCGGTGTTGCCTTCCGCGTTGCCGTCAGCCCCAACGTCGACGGCCATGGATGGCGAAGAGGACGAGTACGCAGCATGCGCCGTGGTCGCTTGCTGTGATTTGTATAGGATGCTCGCCTCACTTTCGCTGCTGGCCGTGCGCACGCTCCTATTGTCTGGCGCGATGTTCTGCTGGTAGGCGGCCCCGAGCGGCGAAGAGGAAGAGCCAGACATCGTATTTACCTGATTGCTCTTCATATAAATACCGTGACGAGCCGACGTCGCCGCCGCTACGGGGCAACTGCTCGCGACATGGCACGCGTTCGCCGCGCCGCTGCCGCGCTGCGCTTCGCATGAGGTTGCCAGCTTTCCCCACCCGCCGCGGACTGGCCCACTTGAGGAAGCACTGAGACTGTTGCTTGCCTCCTCGTGCCGGTTCACGGCGTCGCTGTCGCACTTTGCACTGCCGACCGTCACGGACGCGGACGCAGACCCGCTGCCGAGGCGGCGGCCTTGTCTTACGCGCTGAGTTTCCACCAAACGACCGCGTGGTGGTGCCGAAAACGGCATTCGCTCACTTTCCTTCTCACCAGCTGCCGCTGCGGTAGCAGTAATCTCTGCTCCCTCCTGCATTTGAGTGGGGAGCCGCACGCCACACGTTTCGAGGTAGCGCTCCAAGTTGCCCAGCAGTTCTTTTACATGATTGGTGTACTGAGCCTCGGTGGAGCGGTAGTGCTGACTCTCGCCACGCCGCAGCTCATCGTGTGCACGTTGCAGGATGTAGTTGATGGATGTTGGGTCTGTGTACGCGTGCGCCATTACTCATGCGCGCGCGTGAGCGATGTGAGAGGCAACACAAGGGAGAGGGGGCAAGTTAGACCCAGGTGAGCTCGTGAGTACACCACTCAGGGAACGTCAAGGACACAAACACCCGGGCGCGCACACTGCCCCGATGTTTTACGAACACCGTCCACTAAGCCGTTGCTGAGGAGTAGAACAACAAAGCAAAACAAAAAAAAACAGGGATGAGGCGGAAGCGGCCAAAATGGAAAGAGCGCGAGAGAGACTAGAAAGCACACACGCACAAATAACGCCCATAAAAGGAGGGGGCGAAATCTACAAGTCTCTAGAAGCACACCCTACGCACTTTTGTCACGCTGCCCCTCCTCGCCTGTTTCGTTTTTTTTTTCTGTTCTTCACTTTTCGTTTCCGAGGTATTCAAAGAAAGAAAAAAAACGCGAACACCGCTACCACGACAGAAGGAAGGAAATAATACAAACAAAGAAGGAGAGGGAGGCTGGGTGGGAGGGAGAGGCCACCCAAAGACACGCTCCCTTCACAAGAGTGCAAGACCGAGAAGAAGAAAGCGGAACGAAACAAGCAAGCAAGCGAGGGAAACGCTTCAACTGTACACACGCCCACACCCACCACAGCAAGAGGTATAGAGGTGAAGGAGAGAGGGAGGGAGAGACGGGCTATTGAAAAATGAAGGGGAAGGGGGAAGAAAGGAAAAGAGGTTCAATCCGAGTAGCCGGCAGAACACCAGGTTGATTGTTGAGGCGTCTCGTACACGCCTGCAATAAATGATATATATATATATATTTGATTCACGCTTGGTGGGAAAGGATGGAGCGGGCGAAGCGGAGGCGTGTACGTGTGTGCGGAAGGGAAAGAAAGAGAAGGGACGAGGACAAACAGACACTCACTCATGCAACACCGTAAATACACCTTCAAGCGCACGACGTGCTGTGCGCACCACCACCGCCAACACAGTCACCAAGACCCAAACAAGCAAGATCAGCAACTAGTCTTCAGAGGGTAGAAGCGAAACCAAGACACGCACACTCACGCGAGGAGGAAGAGAGCAGAAAAAAAAATCAAGCGAGGCAGGATAACCAAGCAGGGAAAGACCAGTTTGGTGATGATGACGAGGAAAGCTAGGGCTTGTTTCCGAGATTATTACGTTGCGTGTGTATGTTGTTGTTTGTTAGTGTTGTTTCTCTGCTTCCCTTCTTTCTTCTTTCAGTATTCAGGGAGGGAAAGCAAAGACGAAGAGGCACCACAGAAGCGTGGGGCAGGAGGAGGAGGATGGGGGGGGGGGGCTGCGGGACAGGAGAAGGCGCTAAATGCATGCGTATGTGTACAAATTTGTACGAATGGGAAGGCATACAGAGGGAGAGCACAGAGGCAACGATAAACGGCACCATGCAACAGATAGATAAAGAGACGAAAAAAAATGCGGGAAGGCGTGGCGCCAGAGGGAAGTGACCGGCTGTTAGCCTAGCACGTAGCGCCTGGCACAGGTATCCCCCTCTCGAAAAGATGAAAAGCACCGGAGCAAGGGGCAAACGCGCGATAGGGACGATCAACAACGGAGAGGGCGAAAAGGATGTGGTGGACCCCTGCGAGGAAAGTGGTGCGCAAGAGGCGGAGAGAGAGAGGAGGAGGGGGAGGGGGGCGGTGAAGAGTGATGGGAGGAGGGGAGGGGAAGGGACACAAAAATTTGCTACAGTGCTTCTTTCTAGTGTGTAAGTCACTAGTGCAAATACGTAGTAGAAACGACGCAGAGAAAGAGGGAGGCAATAATGACGAGGCGTCCGATTTTCCACGGGACGGGCGCAGTAGACGCACGCACACACACGCACAGTCACCCACAGGCCTTTATTTTGTTCTCTTTTTGGTTCTTTTGGTGAGCAAACAAACAATAAAAGCAACGAGAACAAGAGAAAAGGTAAGGTGAGTGATGAGCGTCCTCCTCTACGCGGGGGAGCGTTGCTGCACCACCGCCTGTGCGAGTCCGAGACGCAAGTGCGAGACTGCACGACCCGGAGGAGGTAGGGATCGGGGCTGAGGGAGAGAGCGTCAAACGCTGCAGCGAGGTGAGAGCGAGAGAGGCAAGCGATCGAGAGGATGGATAGAGCCGGAGGTGCACCCAGCAAGGAAACAGCAACAAAAAAGGGCAGGGAGCAAAGGTGCCAATTCACGAACGACCAGAGGGCTAAGTAGGTGTTCCCGCTTGCTTTCTGGATACGAAGCGCGCAGAGAGAGAGAGCGAAGTGGCTGATAGATGAATGCATTGACTGATGGAGGTGTGCGGTGTGCTTGCGCGGGGAGGGGGGAGGGAGGAGGTCTGTGTATATGTGATGGATGCCTGCGTGCAACGGCGGAGCCACAACCTCCCCGGACGGCATCCAAAAGAAACGACTGTGGGAGTGGGGTGGACGTAAGGGAACAAAGACAGGAACGCCAACAACACGCACAAAAGGGCTGACTCCCTCTTGCTACGAGCCCAGAAGAAGAAAGGCAACAGAGAAATGAGGAAAGGGCGAAAGAAAAAAAAATACGAATGATTCGGCGGTGAGGGAGCGAACATACGCGATAGGAGAAGTAACATGTGCGCTCACGAGTCGCCTCGGATCAGGGCGCCTGAGGGAGGGGGTGGGGAGAGAGAAGAGGTTAAGAGGCGGGCGCGCACACACGAGCACAGAAGGGAAACACACACGCCAAGCCAGTTCCTCTTTTCTTTTGTACGCACGGACTCGTATGCTTGCATTCATCGTGAGTTGATGCACATGGTCCTCACAAAGAAGCCGTAATTGCCATGACCGTGCCTACGTCAACACTCTCCTTGCCAGAGCTGCCTCACCCTCTTCTTCGTAGGCCGCGCGCGTTACGACCATGCTGCTCGCAAACGACGATATCTGCGCCACGTAGCTGGCCCCCATCCACGCCGCGTAAGCGCGCTGCTCTGGGGCGGACACGCAGATGCGCTGATTCGAGGAGCCGTTGGTGGACAACCCCGCGCTTCCGCGAATACGCTGCTGCATCTCGTTGAAGAAACGGTACCCGAAGCCAGCGCTGCAAGTCGCACCACCCGTCACGACAACGTTTCCAAGCAGCTGCGGCTGCAGTTCCGCAGGAGCGGCGGCCACCGCGTCCAGCACCACGTCAACCACGCCGCGGCCCTCACTCCCCATAAGGACTGGGTAGAAGAGCACCTCCGACGCTTGCGCAGCTTCCGCGGTGCCGACTTCGAGAAAGCTGCCATCAGGGAGCGTGAAGAGGTGGGAGGACGGGGTGCTGGCGTGAGCTGCACCGCTGCCGCCAGGCCCGCTATGCTGTGTGCGCTGAGCAGCGGCAATCAGCGCAGAGTTGAGCTCGGAAAGAGATGGCGTGGCAACGATGCTGGCATCTGCCGCGGCGAGGGAGGATTTGGTTGAGAAGAGCGGCGTGGCAGACACGCTGCAGCACGCCTCCTTGATCGCGTAAACTAGCTCGCGTTCTTGCTGGGTGCCGGCGCCAGCACCGCTACTCAAGCGGTTTGTTGCGGAGCCCAAGAGCGATGACGGCGCTGATCGCCTGAAAGCTGCCGTCGCCGCTGCTGGGCCGAGTACGCCGCTTTGGTACAGCAAGCGCGTCAAGTACGACGTAACGGCTGCCCCCGTTGCACCGTCCGCCTCTCGCTGGAGGCACTGAGGCAGAACATAGCCGTCGGCCGCCGCTGCAGTGCTCACAGCGCCGTCGCCGACGTCGACAACGACACCAGTTGTTTGCCCAGTGGCATACAGGGCTAGCAGCGGGCCTACGCCGCAGAACACACCGGCCGCACGAGGACCCACGCGTTGCTGCTTACCGCTGTCGCTCACGACAGCTTCCTGGTCGGGGTCTTCGAAGAGCAGCTCTGCCAACCTGGCCCGCTGCGGTCGAGACGCATAGGGGCTCTCGACCAGTGAGTAGATGACATCTTCGCCCTCCTCCAATGACTGTCGCGCCCCCAGAGACGACGACGGATGGACCAGAGCGCTCTGAATGCTCTGCCGCAACAGAGGGAGCGCACCGACCCAGTCCATGATGACCCCTCCATGCTGTATGGGCCGACTGAGCCGCAGCACGCCGCGCCGAGAGGCAGCGTCGCTTCCAACCACAAAACAGCTGGTGCTGATGCTGCTACTCTGATTGAACGACGACGATGCCTGTAGTAGGCAGCGCGGGTATTTTGGGGTGCCGACAAGGGCGGGTGTGAGGTGCGGCGTTGCCGCGGTGTGCAAGCCTGACTTGATGGTGCGGCTGCCCAAGTCGAGAATGAGCGCCGGCGTCGAGGAGACGCCTGCTCGGCTAAGCTCCGGGGACGCTGTGGAGGATGCTGTGTAGTGGCGCTGCTGCGACTGCATCTCCGACTTTCTTCGCGACGGCGGTACACAGAGAGAGAAGGAAGGGATGAAGAGGAGCGGGTGCCAAGCGCATTGTGACTCAGCAGAGCGGCTTCTCAGCTCTCAGGTGGCGTAGAGGAGCCGAACAAAAGAAAAACGGAGTCGGACGTATGCATAGCCAACCAACCGGTACGTGGATACGATGTGGAGAACGAAGAAACACAACCGGTAGAGGAGAGAGGCGTGAGAGAGGGAGAGGCAGCCGCATACAGATTTCGACTAGCGTTTTCTCCACGGGCGCCGACTCGACCACACTGCAGAATGGTTCCTTTGCATGGTGCGCGTCTGCGTGAGGCCACGGAGAGGACGTACACGATCACGCAGGTGATTGCGGCCGCCACTCATGGCCATTGCGTTTCTTTGTGCACACCTGCCGCTGCTCGGCGATGGCTGCGCTCCGATCCCCCCCGCCATTGAAGTACGAGGAGAGACACATGCTTTCACAGGCGCAGACAGTAGAGGCCATCACGTCTCGGAGAGAAAAAAGAATAGCAGTGCAAGGAGCACTTGTGCACTCGTGCTCCAAATACACGCACCTCGCGTACTGGCGAATCGCCGTCGCCGCAACACATCAGGGTCGCCTTGTACAAGACCTGAGAATAGCTTCTCGTCGAAGCGGAGAACACACACACACACAGACACACGAAGAAGCAACTTGTCATACGTGTGCGTGCAGTTGACGGCACCTGTCACCTTTTGAAGCGGTGCATCGCGGCAACACTACCATATCTGCCTTGGCCTTGCCCAGATCCACCAGACGCTTGTTCAAGCGATGCTGCCACACAGCTGATCATCCTACCGAAGGGATCGTGTCCTGCAGCGGCGAGGAGAACGAGTGGATCGCCGTTGGGGTTGCAGCCGCAATGACAGCCGCGCGGCCCCGCGCGTTCGAGCCGCTCCTCACCACCGCGACGTGCCCCTCGTCATCGTCATCCTCACCGTCACTGGCACTGTCCACGGCGCAACTCATGACATCCGCAGCTTTTCCAGGCAGAAAGCCCACAAGACGCCGACTCGCGCTGGAGGAGCGGAAATGGAACGAGCGGCAGGTCGAGTCTCTAAGGTGGGAGGTGTCCGGCACTGGAATGCCGAGCTCAAGGCGTTGCTCTTCAGCCGCCGCGTCGACACTAGTGCTCTCTGCGGCGCTCCAAGGACCACCTAGGTAGGCGCGCCGTTGCCGCGCGTTCTGTGCCGCCGCCGGCTCGCTGGACGGCTGCCGTTTCGACCCGTCGGGCACTTGCTTCGCATATTCCTCCTCCTCGTCTTTGTAATCCTCCGCTGCGGCCGCGCCCCCGACGCTCACGACCGTGAAGAGGGTGCGAGCGAGCGTGGACGAGGTCTGCAACATGGTATGCTGCTCCTTATTCTTGTGGTGGATTTCTTCAGCCGCCGAGACACCACCTTCGTGCCGGCCCTCCTCCAGCAAAGTATGCAATTCCATTCGAACTGCTGAGGCGTTCTTGGCGCTACCGCTGCTGTCGTACATAACTCCTCGCGTGCTCTGCACCCGCTGCAGGCGCTCTTCCAGCAGTGCTACATTGCGTGCCGTCTCCTCAGAGGTGGCGCCGTAGACCTCCTCCAAGTGAAGGCGCTGCGCCTGCTCCTGCTTCAGTGCCTGCCGCAGCTGTGCAATGCGGCCCAACAGAAACTGCTGCTGCTGCTACTGCGCCGAGACGGTGGCGACATCGCCGTCTCCCCCGAGCGGTGCCTGGCGAGGGGTGCTGGCGTTGGACGTCCCACTGCCGGAGGTGAGCGGAAGCGGTGGAAGCCGCCGGCGCTCTACTGATGCACCAGTGGCTCGCTGCTCCACCGCCTCGACGCGCGCGCGCATCGCCAACAGCATGCGGTCCGCATTCTGCATGAGTTGGCCCATTTGCTCAATGACGCGCCGCTGCGTGATGATCTTCTCTTGCAGCTCAGCGACGGTGTCAGGCACTCGTGTGAAGCTCCCCGCCGTCGCTGCTGCGCCTGCACCGCTGCCGAGGCTTCCACCAGCGGCACCACCTCCGTTGCCGAGGGCATCCTTGAGCCGCTTGCTCGCCTTCTTCAAGGCCTCTACAGTGGCGCCGAGCTCCAGCACCTGCTCCTGCTGCGCCTTAACGGTGCTGTAGAGCTTGTGAACAATGACGTCGCCCTTCTCTTTGAACTGCCGCAGCGCGGCGAAGACCGCGGCGCGCTCGATGAGGACTTGCTCATAAGACGGACGATCCTCCGCGCCCTGCTGCTGCTGCTGCTGCTAAGACGAGAGAACCGAGCTGGTGAGCGTGGTGCCGGGGTGCGGCGACTGCCGCGGGTGCGAGCGGCCTAGCGACTGCTCGTTGATATTCGCAATGGCGCGAATCAGTTCTTCTTCATCTTGCCGCTGCCTTTGCATCAAAAGCTCGATTTACTGCCGCGTCTCGATGATGCTGCGCAGACGCGCGGTGAATGTCGCTGAGGCAGATAACGGCGAGGTGGAAAGTCGCGCCGCAGAGAGCTCACCGGTAGAGGGTGAGTTGCCCTTTGCGTACTGCGCCTCCTGATCACCGGGTCGGCGATTAGCCTCAGCAGAGAGCGGTCGACTTCCACCGAGCTTGATCGCAAGCGAGTCATGCGGCACATCAGGGTGACCTGGCGCACTGGGACGGCTTCGCTTGTCGATTGTCCCCTCTAGCACTTGAGGAGGCGGAGAGAGACGCACTGGCGGCTGTCCCGCCGCCGCCTCCGATGTCTTTACAGACAAATGAGGAGAGGTAAACCGCTTTTGACTAACTTTGAGTCGCGGCGGGGAAGCGGACTTGGGGGTGCGCTGCAGCAGTTAGAAGGCCTGCCGAGGCATCCTTGCACCGCTGACGCTTGGTGTTGTTTCACACCATGCTGCGGCGGCACTCGCGCCAATGATCGAATGCGGGTGCGGATAGCATGCCGTATAGCTGTCATGCGCATCGGACGCGCGGTTGCCACTGCCGCTGCTGCGCTGCAGCGAGGAGTTGCTGAGACGAGGGCCACTGCCACCGCGTGGGAGCGGTTCCTGGTCTTGTGTGCCGATCACCGTGTCCTGCAGTCGCACCGGGGCGCGACCGTTATGCACTGCCGCCGATGCAGCATAAAAACCATGAGGTGACTGCGCCACCTCATGGTAGTGCAGCTCTACACGATTACGGTGCCGCTGAGCATAGGACATGATGGGCAGGAGCTACACACACACACACACATACACGCAAGCAGCACTAGACCAGGTTGAAGAGGGAAGTGAGGCACTCGGAAAAGAGAATAAATACAAACCAAAAAAAGTCAAGCACTGCTGAAGTTATCTACATCAGCGACAGTGACGACGCGGATGGCAGCGTGGTGTCGCCTGGAGGCGAGGGGCCCATGCACACAATGAAGGGGATAAGAAGAGGCTATCGCGCTCTATGGTACATGGTGGAAAACAAAACTGCTCTAGCAGAAATGCGAGTCGCAGCGGTGTGTTGAGGAGCAGCTGCACAGAGCGCACAAGCAAGCGACTAAGTCTCCTTTTGCGTGTTTACGGGGTGCTGTTGCCGCTCACCTCTACAAGGATACCTCGCTTGTTCTTTTTGCTGTGGAGCCTCTTGTGTGGGCCTTCTTTTCACAGCCTTGGCAGACACGTAGACACACACACACACGTCATGTGCAGGCGTGCACATATATGTATGCGTGTCAGGTGTGGGGGAGAGTAAGGAAAGGGAGAGAGAAAAAGAGGGAGAGAATCGCAGCTGCATCTATTCATACAAGGCCAAAACAACTGGAGGTGCGTGCGCGGGCCCCGTGCCACTGACTCGATTGACACGGTCGAAAAGCCCCTTCCACACCGTCGATGTACTCCTTCAACGCATGTCGCGGGTGCGGTGGCACTCTAGCAGTAGCAGCGTGGCTGCTTGAGTATCAGCGTGCATGCCGTGTGATCGCTGCCTTCTCGCAGGCTATCGGTTTTGCACTGTTACCTGTGAAGAGCTGCACACACACACACACAAGCGCGAATACATACTTGGCTTATCCCACTGCTGATAAAAGGAATGAAGCAGAGATATGTCAATCTCACACCAGAAGAACTCCAGTGCCTCAGCATCCGTGGGTTGGAGGTGTTGCAGGAGAGCAGAGCATGAGAGATGATATTGACTTTCTAGACCACGTGTCACACGCTTGCTGTGCGATCGTATACTCGAACGACAACCTGGACAGGTCCCTTGCCACCTCTGCTCCGGCAAACAGGAAGAGGCGCGTGCGCAACACGTTCATGTCTGTCCACGAATAAGAAGCTGCGTTCCACATACATTACATGTGTCTGCTTAGCCTGCGCATGGCCGCTTAGGACGTGTGTGTATGCGCGTGCGCGAAGCCTCTCTCTTTCACACCCATTCTTCGGCCTGCCGAGTCTCGCCTGGCCAGGCCTTAGGAGGAAGGGAGGGAGGACAGCCCCTGACCAAGAGGGAACGGGAAACACGTGCACTGCCGGAACATGGATGCACACGTGTGAGTCTCGGGGAAGCGAACATGCCTCTCACGCGCGTGCTGCTCGCCAGCAACCAACAGCGCGACCCTGTCCTTGCCGCTGCTGCAGATGAGAAAACGCAAACAGTTCAGTTGGCCTCCACGCGCATAGGTACCCGTTCCTCGAGAAAGGGCGACATCAACGAGCCTGCCCCTTCCCTTCCCTTCTCTTCCCGAAACGAAACGAGAACGCGAAGACAATGACAGCAGAATTACAAAAAAAAAATTACGATGACGACGACGACGGTGCTGTTGCTCAGCGTTCAACCATCACGCGAGGAGGAGATGAGGGACAGAGTCGCCGGCACCCATTCGTCGATGCGAGCGAGTTCCACGCCTTCGTACACACACCTTCCGTGCCCGTCTCTCTCTCTCCCCCGCTACTTCGCTCCGTTACCGAGAGCTGGCGGTGGGCAGATCCAGTGGCTCACAAGCCGGACCACTACACGGCGCCATTTGGGGATCTGGCCTTGCGGCTTCCAGCTTCTGCCTCGGCACCGTCGGCCTCCGGCTGTGGTTGCTGTTGCGACATGATCACAAACTGCTGCCACAGGCAAGCCAAGCGGGTGACCTCGACCACAGACAAGTCCAGCACTGTCATCGCGCCGTCCATTCGCAGCTCCTGCAGCATGTAATGCACCAACTCCGCAGGTGCAAATCGGGAGAGCGACTTGTGCACGGTGGCGGCGCGCAGTCCCGGCTTCATGAGCAGGTTGGTAAAGTGAATCAGGGTGGACGCATCGAGACCGTGTGCGAGTGGCACGGAACGCGGCTCCAGCGTCAGCATTGCGCCCTCCACCTCTGTGCGCGGGTAGTAAGTCTGGTCTAAAAACGTCTGCTTGAGGCGAACGTGAAAGAAGCACTGGCAGAGGACAGAAAGGCGGCTGAACTGCACGGACCCAGCCGGTGCCAGAATGCGTTCGGCCACCTCGCGCTGGGTGAAGACGTGTACCGGCACACGGCCAAAGGCGAAGAGCCCGCGATGCTGCGAGCAGTCCACTGCGTAGCGCATCAGCAGCTCGGTGATGATCTCGAAGGGCAGGTTTGCAATCACCTCGACCTTCGCATTCCCGTTAGACCACCAGTAATTTGTCACATCGAAGGCAGCGTTAGGCGACGCCGCTGTTTCCGGGTCTGCCGCTCCTTCAGCACCTCCGCGGTGGGTGTCGTCACTGTGTTGGTAGGGCTGCCGCGCGCGGCGCTGACGCAGCAGCCGTTCACGTTGAGCCGAGCGCAACGGCGCACCCTCGTACCCATCCGCGTCGTTCTCACCGGCGTCGTCAGTGAAGGTGACTCTCTGCGATCCACTGCTTGGAGAGCGGCCGGCTGCCGAGTTGGCCGCCCAAGTCTCCTGTCCAGGACTGGGTGGACGCCTTATGTTGGCCTTCACAAAATGCGGGAAGGCCGATTTCAGCAGCTCCAGCTCGTCCACCTTGAGCACGTCGGCGGTCACCCATTGGAACTTATTGCTTGTGTAGCTGCGGATCTGCTCTAGGTGTGGGCTGAAGCGTTCGTCCACTTCGATCCCGAGGACGCCGACGCAAGGCCGCGTCAGCAGACTCCGTGTGAGTGACCCGACGCCAGGTCCCAGCTCCACCAGCACCTTGTCCGGCGTCGTGAGTGTTGTGCGACTAAGATAGCTGACGAGTTGATGGGTGAGCTTGAGGTTTAACATGAAGCGCTGGTCGTACTTGGCAAGGAACCCGGCGTGCGGTACTTTGTACAGTTGCTTGATGCCCTCTGCCTTAACGCGCGGTCCGCCCGGGCAGCGCAGCGGGGGTAGCGCAACTGGTGCCGCTGCCTGCGGCGACGACGAAGCCGAAGCGCCGTGCATTACAGAAGCGCTAATATCGTATGTAGCGGTGGAGCTCTTCGTCGCCGAGGGGCGCCATGACGTCCGCTGATGCTGCGCTGTTGCCTTGCTCCATCGGGCCTCGACGCGGGAGCGACACAGCCGTGGTGACACGGAGACCAGCCCCGCGCCGAATCCTCGCTTGCTCGCGGAGAGGGGCAGTTTCCACGACCAGTTCAGTTGGCCCCGCGCGAGTGCACGCCGCATTGCATCCGTTGAAACAGTGCAAGCACAGAATGACGCGGGGGGGGTGAGAGAAGATGGGTGAAGGTGCGTGTGTGTGTGTGTGTGTGCCGGGGGGGGGGCTTTTGTGCACGGTGCACGGAATAGAGAAAGCGGAATGCAAGATTAACGGGGCAGAGGGCACACGGGGAGGGAGGGGGCAAATCGATGGCGGTGAAGAAAGGGAGCGTGAGGCGGCGCACACGCGCATTGCCTCTGTTTTCAACGTTCCTGCTTCTCTGCCACACACAACGTGAGGTCGAACCCCACTCTACTACCGGCCTGTTACAGCCACCACATCGCGTGGCGCGAAGCGGCGGTAGACGCGCGCTACAGCAATGCGCCGACTCAATCATCGGAGCACGGCACCTGCCTCACACTCTCTACTCAGCATCCGCTCTGCAGGTCGCCGCACAGCCGCGCCACCCATTGTGCCGGTCCCCATCTGGGGCATCCCTTGGAGTGAAAACACGTAGGCTCCCCACATCGGCAGGCAGTGCGAGGGCCGGGTGAGATGCGTTCGAGTCAGGCTGACACTTTACCTGTCCCATCGATGGCACAAGCGTGTGCACGGTCGCAGGTCGCTCTGACGTATCGCCGTCCAGGACCTGGCCGGCCACATCAGCAGCAATGAATTGCACTGGCCTCCCCCCTCCTTTAGGTTGTAGGTGCTTGACCTTGTCACCGCCAGAGGTGTTTCGGCATTTGACAGGAATAGGAGGGGTGGAGAGGCCGCTTGGGGACTCCACGGAGTTGGGTAATGAACCCTGAGGTGCAACAGTGAGGTGTTCCCCGTCATCAATGGGTGGCATCCGAGCAGCTGATATTGAAGGGGGGGCTGGCGGCGGAGGTGCCTTGCATAGGGATGCCAGGTCTTGCGCGGGGTGACGTTGAGGAAAGACCTGCAAGCAAGTCGACCGTGCAGGTTGCGAGGGGGTGAAAACATGCAAATGGCAGAGCCTCGCTCACCATAAAGGATGTGTACGCGTTCCTCGTGTGTGTGTGTGTGTCGTGCTTGGTCGTAGAGACCACCGTTGGTGACACGAGACGCCTCTTTCTGTGTATTATGCTTCTCTGTTGAGCGGACAGACGAGGATAATACGAGCGGGGCGGCACACGAGCAAATGGCGCGCGAAACAAAACAAAGCGGGTGAGAGAAGAGGAGGGGGAGGGGGAGGGGGAGGCGACTTTTCAAAGAAGTGCCCTTTTTTTTTCACGAATGGCTATCAGGGACACACCCGCATGCAGAGATGCTGTGAGCACTAACCACCCTGTGCGACGAATACGCATGCCGACGCCGCATGGGACAACAGAGCGAAGATGGAACGAAAGAAAAACCCGAATTCGTGGATGTGGCTCCGCAGCTATCAGCGTGCGATTCTCAGACGCGTGCCACTTCCTTGAGGCAATTGGGGTGCGCACGTGGCACACATCCACATGCACATACACACAAACACACACACACACACACACACAGAATAAGAACAACGAAGAGAAAACGCATTGATCACGGAAATAGAAGTAAAGCATGTGTGCAGAGAACAAGATAAGAGAGAGAGAGGGGGCGGGGGAGAACATAAACACACACATACACACACACAGACAGACAGACACAGAGAGTGGATGTGGAAGGGGGGTACCATCGCTGTATCACCCATTTGTTGGGCACCTGAGCCACTCCCTACCACTCTCCCTCTCCTTGCTTCTACTCTCCCCCTCCCTTGTCCCACTCCGATACAGCGCGGCAACCACGGCACCGGATATAACAAATGCACACCGAACGAGAAGAACAACAGCGAAGATACAAAAATCGAAATCGTCAAGCAATGCTCGTAATAACGGCGGCGCTGAGGCGAGTAGCGTAAAGCAACAGCAACAGCAGCAGCAGCCCTTCACACCCTCGCCACACATATGAGCATGCGCCAATACACCAGCACCATGGCTAGGCAACCACACGCTTGTCTTACATCGCCAAAGCACGCCGGCGGCAATCCTATAACTGGCTCCTCCCCCCTCTCTCTTCTTCTGCAGCCAGCATGGACAGCATCACAGCCGCTTGATGCATTTTGGGCCGTTGTGAGGGAGGAAAGACGAACAGGTAACGCCTAATCGCTGACACCGAAGACCAGAAAGTGCACGAACTCTGCCACGTTCAGCTGCCCCAGCAGCCGCCCTGTGTCCGGGTCCACCATGAAGAGCTCCTTGACGCGGCGCCGCACAAAGTGGGAGAAGATTTCCCGCAGCGTATCCTTCTCGTAGAAGACAAAGATGTGGTCGCTAATCTTGCTCGCCAGCGCCTCCCGCACCGTCAGCTGCGTGTCATACACGCCCTGATTTTCCATCCGCAGCAAGTCGCTGCGACTGACAACGTCGATGATGACACCTTCCTTCGGAGAGCAAACGGCGATGCTCTCCGTGTTGTGGTCTAGCATGAGCGTCAGCGCCTCGCTCAGCTTCTGCTCCATCGTTGCAAAGATGGGCTTCCGGCGGTGCGCACCGACTTGTGGCACATACATGAACGGGACATCGAAGATAGAGCTGTAAGGGCCGACACGCACGTCAGAAGCGATGCCGACGCCACCAGACCCGCTCGCCCCGGCGGCCTCTGCTTGGGTGATGATAGACGCGACGTAAGGGGGCAGCACATAGGCTTCGCCAAGAGCAAAGACGCCTTGCGGGTCGTCATCGTACTCTTCGAAATCGTTTGACCTGAGCTGGTGACTGTTGTTGTGCTGCGGCGAGGATAAGTCGCTGTCGCCGGCGACGCTGGTCGTGTTTTTCGCTGTGGATATTGTCAAGTTCGTGCGGTGAGGGGCACCAACACCACCAGCGCCGTCACCTGCTGCGTCGCCCGTGCTGCTGTTCGCGCCGCCGCCGGCCCGGCCGATCGAACCACCGGCCTTCTCAATATGAAAGAACATCACGCCAAGGTACTCGACAATTTGCTCCACGTCCATCATGGCAACGAGGCTGAAGTCTTCGCCCTCTTTCTCCGCTAGGGCGATGATGCGGCGGACGCAGTGCTCCCGCATCATCTGCAGGCAGTCGTGCAGCGAAGTGTCTGTCTTGCATGTGATGATACCGCTCTTTGGCCCTGGCGGCGCACCCAGCTTCTCCTTCGGCCGCCCGAGCCCCTGCGCCGCCCTCACCTCCTGCCAGTGCTCGATCGTCCACAGAGCCACCGCGTCTGCCTCTTTCGGGTGTGCCTGACAGTACAGGAGAATGCAAATGTAGTCGGTGGAGGTGAGCACGCCGACGTACTGCCGCTTGCGCGGGTCCCATAGGACGCAGCTCTGGATGCGCGTTTCCTGGGCGGCGATGAAGGCGACCGACAGCGGCGCCTGCACGTCGAGGACCACCACCTGCGTTGACACACCGAGCATGTCGTAGCAGCTGCAGTTGCGCAGGAAGCTGGCAATCGGTGCCGCGAGGGTGGCACACTCCTCATCTGTGGGTCTGTATCCGGCCTCCAGGAGATAGGAGCCGGCTTGATAGCTCGTGTGCGCCGCACTCGCGGGGTAGTAGGAGTGCTGAACCTCAGACGCAGACATAATTACGCGTGGGTAGGTAAGAGGGGGGGGGCACGAGTTCTAGTTGAACGGAGAAGGGTGAGCGAAAAGAAAAAAAACAAGAAATGATAGAAAACAGCGTGAGAGAGAGGGATTCGCGAGACGTGGGCGTATGGGAGGAGACGGAATAAAGGCGCGAAAAAAGGGAGGAGGAGGGGAGATGGCGTTCCGGGGCGCACACAAACACATAAACCCCCTAAAGACAGAACAAAACGAAGGTGACCAGCAGCGTGCTGTTGCTCCGACAGAGGGGGGGGGGGGTTGGGGGGTGGAAAGAGGGCAACAGAGAGCCAGCAATGCAAGTGTACAATCGCAACGAGAGGACACGCAGTTAGGAGGAGGCGTCCGAGACGTACGCCTCGCGGAGCTCCGAAAAAAAATGTGGAAAGAAAACAGAAAAGTGCGCGCGGACAAACTATGTGGCAGTTAGGACGGAGGTGCGCGATGCGATATGCGCGCGTGGCCGTGCATGCGTACGGTTACGCGTGTGGCGTGACCACGTAGGGAGTGATAAAAAGAGGGGTTCGGGTAGTGGGTATCATGACGGCTGAACGTGGTGAATCATGGAGCGCATGGATGACGGTCTTCTCTGCACCTTGCCATTTGTGGACAGCGCTCTGAGCGAACGATAAGATAGAGGCGGATACAAAGGTTCATCCTGGGTCGCGCACTCCCTGTTTTTCGTCGGCTTTCGTCCTCGTAAGTTTTTGCGGCGGGCGTTCGTTGTGTCGCTGCGACGGGAACACCTTCACGTGTGCGCACGTAAGAAGCTACGCCGTTGCAGCTAAAGAGGGGTAGAGAGCGAGAGGAACAGCTGCGCTCCACTACACATGGACAGACACATGCCCACGCACACACACTCAGCACCCCCCACTTTCGTCAACGGAGATCGTTTTTTTTTTCTCTTCAACGTGTCACTCTACCAGGAACATTCCAACAAATATATGCATCCAATCACAGCTCACCTACCTCTGGTGCGCTACGGCTGTGCCAAGGAGCCGGGCCGCCCAACACCGTTTGGCGTCGTACGGCCAACTGCAGTTCTACTGCATACAGCGTAGTCCAGGCCACGGGCTGCACTCGGCATCAGCGCATCGCCGACACGATCCGTAGTGGGCTGGTCCAAACGTGGCCATGATCGCAAGTCTCTTCCGCACGGCGCCCGCCCAGGCCTGTCCTGCCGGCACCAAGAGCCTGCAGCTGTTACCCGAGGGCAGGCTGTGCAGGCTCTTGGCTTCCCAACAGAGAGTGTGAGTAACTAGGTCCTGCTATCACGCACTGAGGTGGTCGGCATCGTCACGGACGAGCAACGAAATAAAAAGAAAACTAGAAAGAGGAGGCGGACAACAGCAACATCAACCCTGCAAACTGATTAATAAATGGCTCGATAGATCCGGCAACGCATGGGATACGAGTGGGGTACAATGCGAGGAGCTGTGGCTGAAGAGAGGGTGGAGAACAAAGGACAAGTGGACTCTAGCAGGGCTGACGACGTACTCCCCACAGCCGCCACCACCACCACCATACACACACACACACACACACACACACTAGATAATAGACAGGAAAGGGGGAGCCCCCTTTTCTCCCCTCCTCAAAAAAAATCCTTACAAGCGTTCCAATGGGGAACAACAATACGTGTGGCTGACGACCACTAGTACCCATGACGAGGACGAGAGGGAAAAGGAGGGGAGAGGGGGAAGTGCGGATGTAAAGTCGGCTCGACCCTGGCACGGCTACAGCGGAGGCCCAGCATCGTCCTTGTGCGGGCAGCCCCGCACTTGCACAAGATGGAAGGCGCGCATGAGATGTTCCCTACGCCATTGTGCCCCTCCACACCTCGAGGGCGCCTCTTTTTCCGTCACTGATACAGCACCTAGCTGATGCTCTTCTCCGATGCGTTGGAGCGCGGCTGGATTAGCTTCTTCCAGTTGACTGCGTAAGCGTTGATGAAGGAGCGGATCTGCGTCGAGATCTGCGTGGCGCTGAGCTCTAGCTTCAACAGCGCATCCGCATCAATCTGTTGAAGCTCCATCAGCACCGACGGTGCCGCGGACTTTGTCTTTTTGTCGTCGCCGCTGACGTTGCCGAGTACCTTGTCTTCCACAGACCCGCGCGCGGCAAGGTACTCGCGTGCCGCGTACATGCCCGCCACACCTGGCGCACCGCCTTCCTTGTCGCCACTGGAGCTACCGAGCAGCTTCCCTTCCAGCGAGTCGATCATTTTCAAGACGGCCATCTGCACCTCGACGCCGAGGTTGTCCTCCGCCTTTAGCTCAGGAATTCGGCACGCGATGACGGTGCGGATCGTCTCGGCGGCGCGATAGATGTCGTGCAGCTGCCCCTGGAATTCACGAAGCGACGCCACGACTGTGACTGGCACCGTTTCCGCGGCGTCGGCCGTGTAGGGCTTCGCCAACACTCCCTGGCGTGCGTGATGTGCGTTCGTGGCGCGCGCCTCGAGGTCACTCACCACCTTCGAGGACCACTCTTCCACTACGGTCAAACTCGCCTCCTCAGTGAAGGCGTCGCGGATTGCCTGCGCCATAGCACCACGCTTCGGTGGCATCTTTAGTACGTGCAAAGGAAGGGGGAGGGAGAAGAGAGTATGGCCGTGTATGATTGTATGTGCGTGTGCGTGTGGGTCTTGATTAGCAACGGATGTGTAGCACGCACAGAACCGGATTTGCTACAGAACAAAAGGAGCACGAGGGCAGGAGGGAGGCAAGGGGGTGGGGGGGGAGAGAGAGAGAGGAGGTTTCAGACGATGGTGGTGGTGGTGGTGGAATCATGAACGACGATGAAAGTAGCACGGCCGTTTCTTCGAATGGCGCTTGTCCACGATGGGAGTGACTGCGTGTGGCGTCGTGCTCTTCGAGAGATCCTTGTGCCGGCGCACAGACACAGAGACACGCATGCAAGAGCAACGGACGCCCACGTGACTCGGCTCGGCTGCATCACGACTTCTCGGGGGCTCGTTCCGTGCTGCTACTCTAGTCTGCCCTGCTGTTCAGATTTTGTTGTTGTTCATGTGTGTCCTCAAGGGGTTTCTGTGAAGGAGAGGTGGAAGAGTGCCCGAAGTACCGCACCCCTCTTTTGCACCTTGCCAGATGAACTCCCCATCATAACGGCGTTGCCTACCTCGAGCTGATGCGTGGAGTTGTCTTGGCGTGCCGTGATGGCTTCGACTTCGCAGTCGGCGTTGGCGGCGGCGCTTCGAATGCAACGGAGGTCCCATCGGCACGGGCCGCTTTCGTCTCCGCCGCCGGCGGTAACGTCTCAGAGGCGCGTCTCTTGCGCGTAGCTGAGGTCTTCTTGCCCGGCCGTCGTTTTCGTGTCGTGGAAGCACACGGCACCCTCTCAGCCTTCTCTGACTCATCGATCCAGAGGAAGCTGTCTTCGTGCGCGCTCGAATCCGCGTGTGACTCATGCGGAGGCAGCGCCGCTGTTGTGGGTATCGGCGACGACGGCTCGACCAACGCGGGCGAAGGATCACTCGCTGCGCCGCCACCGGTGGTCTTCCTCTGCTGACCGTTCCGCCAACGACCACCTTGTCCCCGCGTGCCTCCTCGCGATCGTGACTGATGATGCTCGACGGCGCCAGGGGGGCAGTCGTCTGTCTCGTAGTAGTAGTACACAAACTGCTTGGCGAGGCCGAGCCCCGACGTAGACCCCGACGTCCCACCGCCTCTAGCGTGACCTATCAATGTTGGAGCGGAGAGGGAGCGCGCATGTGTGAAGGAGCTCTGCTCGCGCGTGTACGCGTCGGGGCTTGGGCTTCGGCGAGTGAAGACGTAGACCGGGAGCATTGCCGGTCTGATGCGCACAGCTGGCACGCACGTCGGCATCCCGACAGACACCGCCGGAGAAGATAGACGCTTTAGCGGCCACTGTGATGCCTCTCCGCTCACAGGCCTCGCCGCACTGTGTGTGTTGCTGTTCGCGTACACGTGGATCGGCTCGGCGTCCAGGCAGAGAGTCCGGCGCACATCTGGTGCAGTGCGAGCAACTTCAGTGCCCGCCTTGGGCTCGTTCCCAAACAACGGAGGCAGTAGAGCGTGTGCTCCCTGCTCGCTGGCGGGGCTCTTCTTTTTGCCGTGACTCTGCCGCAGCTCCTCGAGCACTGCTTGCACCACGCTAGCCGCACGTGACGGCGTGGTGGTGAGCGCCAGCGACGCACCGTGACCGGTGGCGAGGGGATCGCCAAGCACAGTTGGGACAGAGATGCGAAAGCGCTCGGCCACGTCGTCAGATGAGCTCTGTGGGGAAGGGGAGCCGCCAAGCTGCGGGGGCACACTGCCGGGTTCCACGACTTCCCGCTTTTTCACCGTCGCGGCGCACGCCAGCCCAGCGGTGGTCGTCGTCGTCGTTTTGTCTTCCAGCTTCAGCGAAGAACTGAACGCGTCGCGTGCGGCGGGACTCGAGGACTGCGGCTGAGGCGTCGCTTGCTGCCGATGGTGGCGGCGAACAAGGCGCCAGAGCCATGCGCGGTCCAGCAGCAGCCGCGCTGCCAGTGGCGAGTGCACCTCATCCGTCACCTCCTCCATATCCTCCGTATCCTTCAGCCACTGACTTAGAGCCGTGACGACAGCCGGGGTCTTTAAGAGGTCCTCGGAAAAACGGCGCTGCTGCCGTTGCTGCATACGGGGCAGCGGAGACGGGCTGCGACTCCCCCTGCGTTGGGAGCAGAGAGGAGGAGGGGAGGAGAGCTGCCCCGCCGACGCGGCTGAGATGTCATAGGCACCCTCCGCTTTGGCACAAGCCGGCGCTACAAATCCGATGCCGCTGTTAGCGATACTCGGCGCGCGTACGAGGTGGTTGCCGGACACCATCCAAGAAAAGGTAGCGCCCATCGGCTCGTTCGCGGGTGATGCGGTGTGTCTGCCGTTCACGTGGCGCTGCTCAAAAAGCTGCGTTGTGTGACGGTGCCACCAACGCATGTACTCCTGAACTACGTGCGGCACTTCGTAGAAACGACGTGTTGCCACGATGCGGTGAGGTACACGCACTTGGTGGGCTGTGAAAGACGACGACGATGACCGAGATGCGGATCCTGCTGTAGATGTGTCGACGCATCGCCACAAGGACTCCGCCGCGAGCTGTTGAACTTGTTCCACCGTCGTTGCAGCACACTCCACTGCTTCCGCGTCGATTGATGTGCCCTTGCAATGCCCCTCCGCGCCACCCCCACCATCGGCGACGCCAGCTTCGTCGAGAACGCCGCTATCTTCGTCGAATGCACACTCGAGGAAGCTTAGCACGTCGCCCTCTCGAAGCACCACGCTGCGGCCCTGCGGCACCCGGTCTGGGCCCACAAAGATTGGATTCTCGCTGTGGTTGATGAGGAGGTAGTACGAGGCCTTGAAGGCAGTCGGCGGAGGCGGGCCAGCGGGACCTGCTACAACATCGCCTCGTGTCGTCGGCTCAACTATTACCACGTCGTCATCGTCCCCAACCTCGCCAACCGTTGTCGCATGCGTCTTGCTCCGTGGCAGGGGTGGGTAGGCTTTGTAGAGCTGCCGGTGCACGGCTGCTGCTTGCACGTACACGACGCGGGCATGAAGCCGCCCGGCACACTCGTGCCGCAGCCTGTAGACGGCTGGAAGGGCCGAGTGACGGCCAAGCGCCACGTGCGCCACCTTCGTGCACCAGTAGTCGCTTTTCCACGGAGACGTTGTGCGCAGCGAGGCTGCAGCGGCGGTCGATTCGTATTGGGCATAAAACGGGGTCAGCAGCGCCGGCGTCGGCAGCCGAGGGAGTCGCACGTCTTCGTTGCATAGGCAAGAGTTGACCACAGCCAGCTGGAAGGCAGCCGGCTCACCGGGGTGGGAGGAGACGGGGCTGCCATGCGACGCGGCAGCTACAGTGGAAGCTGCCTTTCTCGACGCCTTCCTGCGAGGCATGACACAATATCACTGCGTGAAAGAAAAGCGGCCGGAAGGGGCTTCCCTTTTGGCTGCGATCGCGCACGCGAACGCGGAGAACACGGTGAAGTGCGAGTGACGACGCGCCGTCTATGTAACTAGAGTTGACTGTTCTATGTATAGGTGCGCCTGTGCGCGCGAAGCACACGCCACCGGTCAGCTCTCTCTCCGCTCCCCTGCGGATGCGTACACACACACACACACACAATGTGCTTGGAGGAGAAGGACAGATGCCACCAATTCAGAGGGGCACTCGTGTTCTCGACTTGCAGCGGGCTATATGGCCATTTGCGCACACACTTTGTGCTCGATCCCCCTCCCCCTGCTTTCTACGTGCGGTTGCTGCGAGGGGGGGGGTACGAATCGTACGGGGCCTTCGTTGTCTTTCGCCTGCTTGTTACTGGTTCCGTGTTTGACCCGTGTGGGCTGTGATGAGGGGGGTTGCACGGCACGAGCTGGCCAATTGGCAAGGTATGGAGAAAAGGAGAAAGACGGGCGGGGGGGGTACGAGGGAGTGGTTGGGAAACGGAAAGCGACGCAAACTGAAGGAGAGGAGGCGTGAGCTGAGAGGCGATGCATGAGTAAGACAGCGACGTAGTGTGCGAGAAACAGGCGGTGGTGGCCGTGGTGGTGATGGGGTGCCAGCACCCTCAACGGCACCACTCACCCAGCCAAAACATGACCTCGAGATAAACCACGAAAAGGGCAAACCTTCGAACAACTCGCACACGCTCGTTTCCTTGGTTTTCGTGTGTTTCGCTGACTGAGTTCACGACTTGTGTTGCCCCTTGGCGCGGCATTCCTCTTTTCGCGTCGTTTCGCCTCGACCCAGTTTACCGCGGGGAAGCCGGGGAAGAGAACGTGCGCGCCCCGCTGCTGTTGCTGCTGCTGCTCGTGCGTCCTTCAGCGACTCGCTCGCCACTCCCGTAGCACTCGCATACATGTCGTCCATCCACGTCTCGTTCGGCACACTTCTTTTTGCTATGGCGCTACAGCCTCGAACCGCCCTCTCCCCACACAGCCAGCGCTACCGCGAGTTCCAGCCCGCGAGCCTCGGTGCGGCACAGCTGAGTGGAAAGGAGGGGCCACACCCTGAGTTTGATAACGAAGGATCAGTCTTTCCGCTTCAATACCCAAAAGTTCCTGGGGAAGGTGTGTCGGCTGGGTGCATGCTTTTCGTGTGCATCGTATGCACATGATCAGGGCAATCAAGCGGATACACTGCCAGTTGCGTGCACGCGCAACACAGCTGTATTGGCGTGCACTCTAGCAGAAGAAAATGCAGTTCCGTGGGCGTCGTCTTCCCGCGTGGCAAGCTTCCACCCCTGTGAGCACCTCATTGTCTTGCCCCTCTACCGGCCACCCGACGGGCAGCCCTGCCTTCAGAGCTCTTTGAGGGTTCTCGCGGCTGGTGCTGCCCCCTCGGCGCGGAGAGGGCTGCCAGGATCTTCGGCCCGTTAGTGTCTCTGCTGCCTAGTCCGCCCTTCACCCCCGGAAGCTGTGCAAGACGGCGTCTGAATTCGCCTGCTGCCGGACTCGGTGCACCCAACATGCTTGACGGTGGCGGTCTCTGTCGGGGTGGTGACTGGTGAAGCGATGAGCCGAAACACTCGTTCCGTTGAGCTGGCGCATCGTCTGCAGAAAGAGAGGGGAGGAGAGAGTGCAGCGAGCGAGAGGGGCGTGTGTGTGCATTGCAGCTGCCACGCTGTGCGAGCAGAGGACAGGATAGACGCCAGAGGCCATGCAGGCAAGGAGGGGGTGGGTTGCTGGATCATGAGAGCGCACACATCGCGGCCGTGCCCCTGGGCCCTAAGGAGACGGCACGACGCGTTTTCATCGACGGCGGCCACTTGCCCGTCTGCGCAAGGGCCCAGCAGCGCGTGAGAGCGACCTCTGACTTCTCGCGTCACCACCCCGCGGAGACTTCGAAGCGCAAGAGGGCAGAAACACGGATGACGGCTGCTGCTCACCCCTCTTCACCCCTACGACATGCAGTAAATATGAGGTGCGCATTTTCTAGCTGCGCACGTCCGATGGTGTAAGGAGCAGTGCCGTCATCTCGCGAAGGATGCGCACATTGTACGTGATCATCATCGCTCTCATCTTGATCAGCTTCCTTTCACCGCACTGCGCACACCACGACATGTGCACGTGTGAGCACTACCGTGGGGGCTTTGCGTGTGCGTCCATGAGGTTGACAATGTTCATCGGACCGCGGTTCTCCGGCTCGTACAGGCGGTTCAGCCGGTCCTCCTCGAGCATCTCAAACAGCCCAACGCGCCGCTGCTTGCGTCGTTCGACAGCGTCCGCTGTGATCGCCTCCACGTCGATGCCGCGCGCACGCAGTTCTTCCAGTCGCTCCTCTTCCGACATGGCCGCCAGCTGCTCGTAGTCCTTGTCCACTGCATTTTTGAGGCTGCGCTGCCGAAAGACCATGATCTGAAGCACGATGCTCACCAGCACCATCGCGACGATCATCTTTGGCACCCGCGCGTACTTCTTGTCGAGCACTGGTGAGCACTTGGGGCACTTGCACCAAAACCGATAGCGGTCGTGCAGGACGTACTGCCGGTTGTCGAAGGACCACTGCGGGGGCACGTAGCTGATGACGATCTCCTCCCCGGCTTCGATCTCCTTCTCGGCCCGGCAGCAGAAGAGATACACAGGGGCGTCGGCCTCGGTGAGGCCCGGGTAGGCCGCGAGGCGATCCTCGTGGCCAAAGAACGCCACGTGACGTTGTCCTTCTGGCACGCCGTCACAAACCAAAACCTGGCTGGACGAGATGTATCCCACTGCCGCCGGCGGCTGTGCTGCGCGCGCGGGGCATGGGGCGGCCGTGGAGCTCGTGCCGGCGTCGTCGGCAGCCATGACGGTACCCTGTACATCCTCTTCTTCCCCACTCTCTGCCGCGGTTGCCCTTGTTGCCTCATCCAGGTAGTAGTCCGTTTCGCGAAAGACGTGCTCCGGCATAATGTCGTACGTCGCGTTCGGCGCGCAGCTGTGATTCAGGAAGCCAGCCTCGGGAAAATAGGCCATGCCCTTGCGCTCCGAAAAGCTACTCTCAACGAGGAAGCTGTTTAGATCGATAATGGCGGCCATGCGCGCGATGTGGATGGGGTGCAGCTCCAGTGCGCGAAGCACGTCCGCCCCGCCGATCGCATCCATCACGCGCGACGTGCTTGCGGCAGGCCAGTGCTCCAGTAATGAGGAGGGCTGCCCAGTCAGAATCCAGTCGTGCAGGTAGTCGCACGCACGCGCGTCGCCGTCGCGGCAGGCGATGAGGATATCTGTGCACATCTCCTCCAGTCGCTGCAGTTCGCCCTTCACACCGACGTTGCGCGCGGTGCTCTGGACAATCATGATCGTCTCTCCCTTTGCAATGCGCCGCGTCGCGAAGAGGCCTCGCCCGGTCAGCGTGAAGCTGTGCTTTATGACAGCCTCCTGAAGCACGCGACCGTTGTCCTGCGGGAGCTGCCGCTGCAGCGTCGACCGGTGCTGCAGCCCACGGTACGACTGCGGCAGCTTCTCATTCACCGAGCTATCGTCGAAGTCTACCTGCCCCGTCCCGCCCGTCTGGTGGATTTGCCCGTCGCCGTGAACGATGAAGGGACCGATCGGGGTGTTCTTGCGCACCCACGGATGCTCGTGCGGCGGGGGCAGCTGCATCACTTTATCCTTGCGGGCAAATGTGGGGTAATCTGGGTCGGGCACCTCAATCTTCATTTTTGCGTGCCGCTTGATGCGACGAAACGCCGGGCTGTTCGCCTCCGGTTTTTGGGGGAAGGGGATGGCTTGGTTGCGCGCGTGCCGGGCAACGTCGACTTGCCGCTGCACCTCGTCGAGGAACTGCTGAGCCTCGTTTCCTTCCGCTGCGTCGCTCAGCTGACCGCAACCGCCTTCCTGCGTGGCGAGCGACGTTTGCGCGTGGGAGCGCCGATGGCCTGGGAGGATGGCGGCGCCACCCGTCTCAGCAGCAGTGGGTAAGTGGGCGATTACTTGCGCAGAGCCGTCCTCTAAGCGAGGCCGCTGCTCGACGCCCGTCTCCGCCTCTTCGAAGGCTACAAACCCTCTCCGCTTGTAGGGGCGCTCCTGCGTTGTGGCACGCAGCTTGACTTGAGGATAGAGCGATCGATAGGGGGCATCGGCGCCTCTGTGCTGGTCCGTGGCAGAGCCCGAAGGCACCGCCGATGAAGAGGTTGTCGGTGGTGGCGCCGTTGACACACTCACCTCGGCATTTAGGGCTGTTTTTGAAGGCGATTCTCCAGGCGCCGGCGCAGGGGTGCTGTGCTGGCAACGCTGCGCACACAGAGGAAGTGTGCATAGCACGAGCGTCCGTGGTGCGCGGCGCATTAGGAGTGAGAACACTTGTGGGCGCGATGGAAGAAGTTGTGAGTGGGGCCGGCGCTGACGGCTTCCATAGCAGCAAATCTGATTCTCAAGGGTGTTCCTCCCTGTGTGGGGGCGGCAACGATGACACCACAGCACTCCCTCCCTCTTTCGCCAGAGAGGAGGGTTCCGCGCGGAAGGTGAGAGCAAAAGGTGATGGTGGTGGTGGGTGGGAGGGTGCTGCATTGCACGAGAAAGTCACCCGCACATACACGTGCGCGTGCGTGAAAGCGTTCAAACGATCAGGGAGGCAGGCGCGGGGGAGGAGAGGTGGCTGGTCAGGCATACGTCACGAAGATGAGCCTTCGCGAGAGAGCATGCAGGAGCGCCAGGCAAAAAGCTGAGAGGAGCAGCAACAATAAAATGAGGGAAGAAAAGAGGGGTGTCGCTGCACCTGTTGGCATCAGGCACCCACGCACGGCCCTTAAACCACCTCGGCTACCCTGTGGTTGCTTCTTGACTATTTCGTGCACAGACACAGAGAGAGACCCATGACTTCTGTGTGCATGCGAGTGGATGTAATGACTAGCACGGCGCCGACGGCGTTGCCACCTCCCCGCTTGCCCTTTCCCCACTTCATCTGCAGTGTGTCTACACAATCACACCGCGGAGGTAGCGGCGGCAGTGAAGGTTTCTGCAGCTTGGCTGGCCGCGATGGCGGCACTCGCGTACTCGGCCGCCGTGCTCGCGCTGCCAAGGTGGTAGTGAAGGGTGGTGCTCGAGCGACGAGGACCGCCGCCGTAGACACCGCCCCACCATGCCCGGCACCAGCATGGAAAGCCGCGGTGGGCTTGCCACTCGTGCAACCTGGACGGCGTTTGTGGCACTGCCGCGATCGTCGAATCAGCTGGTGCGCGCTTCGCGGACACTGCAGAGGAGGCGTGTGCGAATTGTGCCTGCTGCACGCGAGCGTACGTCTCCTCGCGCGTACGCCGCGGTCGCACATCGGGCTTCGCATGCGCCGCGTCCACGTACAAGACGTGCGGCAAGCCGCTGATCCCCACAGGGATGTAGTACGCCTCATGGCCGACAGCGCACTCGAGCTGGCTGGTGCAGGAGAGCACTGGGTACCCGAGAGAGACGTCAGCCGCCGTCATCAGCGACGCCGCTTCGCCACCTTCAGTTGTCCTTGACAGGCGTTCCCGCTGCCGCGCCTCCAGCCGACGCCAGTGCTCAGCATACGCCGTAGTGTACGCGGTCGCCGAAGCAGAAGGGCCACACCAGAGCAGGTCGCACCACCGCTGCCGCAGCGCCGGTAAGGTGAAGCTCGATACGCCACCATCCTGCGGCGCGGCATTTGAGGAGCATGCCGTGATGGGGAAACCGCGCAGGAGTTCCACGTGACAGCTGTCCACGCCCTGACGCCCCACAGCTGCCGGCGGGCTGGCGGGCCTGCGATGCAGGAGTGGGTTGTTGGTGCAGGCCCAGAAACCAACCTCTTCGATCCAGTGCGTTGTGTTGAGGGTGATGTAGCCGCGAGACGGCCCGCCGGCGGCTTCACTGCTGCCGCTGAGCGACTCACAGTCTGCAACTGTTAGCAGCACCTTTATCTCCAAGGCTTCGACGATACGAGTGGACACGCTGTGTTGGAGCCGGGCTTGCCAACCGCCAGAGCTGTCCCACGCCCTCAGCAGCGGGCTGAGCACGCGGAAGCAGAGCAGGTAGATCACAAAGCACGCAGAGGACCGCAGCGTTTGCGAAAAGCTAAGAGGAGCCGATCGAAAGTTGAGCTCTGTGCAGTGCTGCGACTCCCAGACGGACAGTTGCTGAAGCTTTGCGCGCAGGTCCTTCTCGGTGATGAGGTGGTGTGGGAGACCCAGGAGCAGGGCCCGCATGCGCTGCACATCGCAGAAGAAACGAATTTTTTCCCCATTGGTGTGCCACGCCGAGGTGTCCGGTCGCGCGCCCGCCGACGATGACGGGAGAGAAGACGCAATAGCGACCTGCTGCTCGACGGCTCTCTGCAGCCGGGAATAGGCGCGAATGGCGTCTTGATACGGCAACTTGCACTGCTCTAACCGCTGGTCGGCCGCCAGCTTCGCAGCTCGCTGTGGCACGTAGACACGATAGTAACCACCATATGTTACCCCAAAGCCGGCAAGCATACCAACGGCCCAGAATGAGAGCCGGGGCATGCTGTCCGTTGGCTTTGATGGTGGGAAGGGGTGGGGGGGGGAATAGCTCGGTGTGGCGCTCCTCGGTGGTTCAGTCAGCTGTGCTTGTGCCTGTTGCAGAGGGGTGGAGCAGCGTTCAGGAGGGTGGGGAGTGGTTGCAGATGGTGACTCAAAGCTGAGATGAGTTATGTATAGGAGGGACACACAGAGCGCGGAAGGGCGGCGTGCATCCGCGCGACTGCGACGACTTCGGGCCGTGACTCGGCGAGGCAAAGCACGTGGCAGGCGCCGACAAGAACCAGTCGTTCTTCTTCTTGCGCGTTTTTTTTTTCGTGTGCTTCGTACATGTATGCCCATGGCGTACAACACTCAGAAAGGAAAGATCAGCGAGGCATCAGCGAGCAGGCAGGAGCCGACGAGGCGGAGAAGCAAACGCGAAATGCACAGCAGCGCACACAAGACAAGTAGAAAGACAAAGAGGAGAAGGGGAAGAAGAGGGGGGGGTACAACAACAACGACAGAGAGTATGGACGGGGCACCGACACTACAGATCGCTTTATTGGGTTAATACTGTTTGTCCCTCTCCGTTTCCCTTCGCTGGGCTCTCCTCATTCGCGACAGCATCTACGTGCGTGCTGAGATGGAAAGGAGGAGAGAGAAGGGGGTGGGGTGGGTGGAGAAGGGTTGCGTGCTCCATTCCGATTGTCTCTCTTGGTAGGAAAACAGTCATCGGCAACCACGCAGGTAACTAATAATACGCAGCCACATGTATTCAAAGCTGTGCGCTCTTTAGCGCACGTGTGCGGAATACGTGGCAATGGTTTGTGTGGGGCGTGCACGTGCGCACATCCTTAGAGCTGTGGGCGTCGATGAATGATCATTATCAGAAAGATATCAACGAACGAAACACCCACAAAGAAAAAGCACCGCAGAACAGGAAAACCGACGACAGCTTCAAAACAAATGAAACGGTGCATGTACACGTGGAGATGCGCTGAGGCAAGACGAGCGAGTGGTGTGGGGCAGGGTACGATGAGGGAACGAAGATGGGGGGGGGTAGCATGGTGATCATCATTCGCCGTTGCGCCTTTGTATCGAGCCGCCGCCACTGGCCGTCCTGCCTTCTCCCTCTCTTTCTCATATTAAGGGCATGGCGGCGATGCCACACGCATACACGAAGGGGAATACCGTCACCGTCTGGCTACTCTCCTTTTTTCTTCTGCCCTGTATCGCATAGGAAGTGTATTGAGGGATGGAGCGAATACTAACCGAGAACGATGCACAATCACAGATTTTCACAAGTCTGTGGTGCACTGGAAGAAGCGGCGTGAAGAGCTGCCTCGACCGTGCCCGATGATCTCCGATCAATCAACCGTGCCATCATAACGCCGCTGTTGCCACCATTCGGGACAGGAAGTCCCATCTTCCCTCCTCCAAAAACCCCCGCCCTGAATCAAGGAGAGCGGATGAGGGGGTCAGAAACGAACCACTCGACACGACCACGGACACAATGAGCATCAGCCCGAAAACAAGCACCGAGAAAGCGACGGTGCAGCTTACGAAGGAAGACACCGACGAGGAGATCGTCCATGTATTACCGTTCTTCTTTTGGACGGAGAGCATGCGACGGAAAAAAAAAGGGGAGAGCGTCAGCTGGCGGGATAACAAGAGCAACACGGGAAAAGAGACATTCGACATCGGAGATGTGCTTTTATGCTATCAACGTGCTCCTTTCACCACCACGAGCAAGTGAAAAGATATACGCATCCAATCACAGCTCACCTACCTCTGGTGCGCTACGGCTGTGCCAAGGAGCCGGGCCGCCCAACACCGTTTGGCGTCGTACGGCCAACTGCAGTTCTACTGCATACAGCGTAGTCCAGGCCACGGGCTGCACTCGGCATCAGCGCATCGCCGACACGATCCGTAGTGGGCTGGTCCAAACGTGGCCATGATCGCAAGTCTCTTCCGCACGGCGCCCGCCCAGGCCTGTCCTGCCGGCACCAAGAGCCTGCAGCTGTTACCCTTGGGCAGGCTGTGCAGGCTCTTGGCTTCCCAACAGAGAGTGTGAGTAACTAGGTCCTGCTATCACGCACTGAGGTGGCCGGCGACAAGGGTGGGGATGGGCTTAGCCTAAGGATGACGGGGGAGGTTGGTGACGGTGTGGAGTGTGGGGACGCAGTAGCTCTAAATTCTGAAAGCACGCAGGGACTGCGAGATGCGCGGACGAGCAGAAGTCATGAAGAAAGGAAAAAAAAAATAGAAAAGGACGACAAAAAAAAAGAAGTTCGAACAGACGGTGACACACAGACACTTCTGCTTCGCTCTTTCTACGCACACAAAGCCTCCACGCCGTCCTCGGAGGCTTTGTGTGCTTTTTCAGTTGTTTAGCTTTCCTTCTATTGCACCTTGCCGTTTGTTTCCGCAGCTGCGCAGATATACGTGCACGCGCACATCCTAGCTACGCATCTGGTGACTGAGGAGCATTTGAGTCACGGCCGCACATGTGTCATGTGGGGGCGGGGGAGGGGGGAGGGAAACAACAAAAAATAATGCACGGCGGTGCTCCACCACCATCGAGGACAAATGTGCGACGCCGTTGTCTCAGTGCAACATCTTGTGTGTGTGATAGAGTCCCAGCGCGACTGCGACGACGGGCACAGCACGTGTCAGGATGAAGAAGCCGACCACTGTCCAGGTGGCTGTGTACGGGGCGCCTTTTGACGGGTAGACGTCTTGTGGTCGCCCACTGTTTTGTCGCACTGTCATGACGAGCCCGCGGTGATCGCTGGCGGTGTAGTTTTCGTTGAAGAGAAGGTAGCCGTCCTGCGGCACGCACTCCGCTGATGCTTCATTAGACTGCACCGACGCCTCGCGCGCCTTGTCGTGTGAGCCGTCGTAGATGGAGTGGAGGTAGCGGGCGGAGTAGGAGGTGGTGAGGATGCTGCCGTTCCTCTCCAAGAGAGCGATGTCGATCGGCTCAGCCCCGTTGCAGGCGGTGCGGAATGGGCGTGGCTGCAGATTGCTCAGCAGTATCCAGTCAAGCTTTCCACGCGCGAAGCCGTAGTAGGCTGGGTTGTCTAGCGTAATGGAGGCGAACTTGTCAGACGGGTCGTACAGACAGAGGTGCACATTTGACATGCGATCCTGTTCCGATCTTGTGAAGCCGTAAACGTACTGCCATACCAGTGAGTTGTTGCACAAGAACTGATGCACACGCGAGGCGGCGCCTGCCAGGAAGTGGTACGAGAGAGGGCAGCAGCCGGCCTGCAGGAACTGCATGTTGCGCCCTAACACCTTGCGCTGCAGCCAGCACGCCTCCACCTCGCCGAAGCTGAGCCAGCGGAGTCGATCGGTTGCGTAGCGCCGACTTAAGCGCACAATACCGTGTGCGATGGTGTTTAAGTCCCCGGCAAGGAGGAAGGCTGGATGCCGCGAACGCGCCCCGTTCAACGCTGTTGACACGTGTGCGATACGCTGCATGTCCGCCATGCAGTCCGCGAGCTGCCTCACACGCGCGAGGCCCCCGCAAAACACTTCAAAATGGCAGCAGTAGATGTACAGTGGCGCCATGTGGACCGAGGTGCGGTCTACCGCGTCAATGCGGACACGCAGGGCACTGCGGAACCCTAGGCGCGGCTCTTTGTACCAATCACCCGCCTCGTCCCACACGAAGGGGCTGGTGAGCGGAATCACGGTTGGCTCGCGCAGCGTGGCATGGCGACTGAGGATTGCGTTGCCGTGGAAGTGGTGGTTCTTGGCCGGCTTGCGGGTGCTGCTCCCGCTTCTCCCAGAGTTTGGTGGCGTCTCCGGCTCCAGCGCCGGCTGCGAACGCGGACCGACGGCGTTCACAGGGGCCCGTAGGCTTGAGTCAAGCTCCTGGAATTCGCACGCAAAGTAAAGCTCGGCTTCTAGGGCCTTGGCTATTTCTTTTGGCACATTTGCGTAGTTGGAGCGGCGACAGTTGATGTCGAGCTCCTGCAGCACAATGAAGTCAGCGTGAAGCGCCTTCAAGTCCGCGATAATAGCATCCAGCTTGACGCCGCGCTCGATATTCCACTGCACCACGCGGAACGTGTCACTAAGCTTGGCTCTACTGCCGCAATGCTTATCAGCGGGGCGATAGTCGTAATGCAGTAGGTCCCCCGTCTTCATGACTTTGAGAACCTTTTCATCATTTTTGTTATCGAAGATGGGCATAGTGGTGTGCGACAGCGGCCGAAAAGGGATTAGCGGTGGTGGGAGAGGAGGGCAGGGGCGACAGGAGGCGACAGACTTCGTACGAAATACGCAGCACCACAGAATGCGTGCGGAAGTGGAGAGAAAACAGACGAGCAGTAATAAGAAAAAATGCACACAAGCACACAGCCAGCGATAGGCATGCGATCACCCAGCACACATCAACAACGGCAAAGAGAGAAAAGGCAGGATATATATATATATATATACATATATGTATATATATATATATGTAGACAGTAATATATATGCGCAAGAGGCAGGAAGTAAAAAAAAAAGTGTTAAAGGCAGAACAAACACGCAAGGAAGGGGTGGGTGGTGGGTGGGTGAGGAAGCGCGGTGGAGTCCAATCAGCCAGGCGGAAATCTCCCTTTGCTGTCTTTCCCTTTCAGCCTTCTTGTTTGGTTTGTGTGCGTGACTATGCGAGCCTTCACCTGTTTCTTGAATTCTTTGTTCTGTGTTCGTTTCTTTTGTGATGCGACGGAGAGCGATTAAGCGGGGAGGCTGCGAGAAAGAGGAGCGTAGTGGAGGGGGCTGAAGAGCAGGCAGGAAATGCGGTGAGGGAAGGGGAAAGGTTCAGAGAGAGGGGGTGGTGGTGGTGGTGGCGAGCAGGCCGCGTTGTACGAGATGGCCGGCAACCGGTGCGAACGCGAAGAGTAAAAGAACGCTGAAACGGAGGCTTGGCTGGCCTGTGAAGCAAAACAATAAACAAGCGAGACTGCGGATGATGGATGCAGCAGCGTAGCGGATATATATATATATGTATATACGTTAAAGAGGGTAGAGGAGGAACGCAAGAAAGGGGCGCTGCTGGACAAGCAGAAGAAAAAGGCCACGGATGGACGGAGTCATGTGGGACGCCTCCCCGTCGGTTGGGAGTGAAAAAGATGCACAGCTAGTGCCACACTAGCTGGAAGCCATGATGTGCTATGGTGCCTCGTCACCGTAGCGCACGGTGGTGCACCCTTCGCACTGCCGTCGGGGGCCAGCCGCTTCTCTGGCGTAGCTCCTCCGCGTCCATGTACATGCTCTTGCGTGCACTTTGCGAATGGAATGCAACGACTAGAAGATGTCGATTCCCCCCTTTTCGACATCTTGTGCAATTCTTCTGGTGCTTTCACCGTCGCTAAGTACAGTACCCCATGGGAAGGGAGGGGGGGGAGGGCGGAAGGGAAGCGGGAGGTGAGCTCTGCTTCGAAGTGCTTTGCTTTTCCTTTTCAGCGTGCCCGTTTCGCTGCCACACACAGCGTGCGCTCAACCCCACTCTAACACCGGCCTGCCACAGACCCTACATTGCGTGGTGCGAGGCAGCAGGTAGACACACGTCGGTACAGCAGTGCGCTGACTCGGTTATGTGAATGCACAGCGCCCTGCCTCACACTCTCGACCCAGCCCCCTTACCTCGCTGGCCGCCTCACATCCGCTCCCCCCTCATGCCGGCCACCACCTGGTGCACCCTCCTCGAGTTGGCCCAGGCCCCCCACACCAGTTGGCGGTGTGAAGGCCGGGGGGGGGGTGGGAGACGCCCGAGTCACGTTGGCACTCTGCCTAGTCATAGGGATGGCACAAACGTGTTCGCTGTCGCAGGTAACTCAGACGCAGCGCCATCCAGGACCTCGCCGCCGACATCAGTGGCGGTACATCGCTCTGACCTCCCCACGCCGTAGGCACCTGACCCCATCACCACCAGAGGTGGTGCAGCATTGGCAGGGGATAGAAGGGGGGGGAGGGGGCTGCTCAGCTTTCCCACACACAGAGTGGGGGCATTGGAGCCTGGATACCATGCGCTGAGGTGTGCCACCTCCCCGCCCCCCAGCATCAGGGCTCCGCTTCCGGGAACACATTCGGAAAAAGAGAACAACTCCATCAGACACACCATCCTCCACCCCAATCCAATAATCAGCACCACCAATACACACGCACACACCTGCACTTATACACACTCCAAGAGGGAAAGTTGATCAAACGGCTGGCCAACCACGGAGATGTGCCATAGCCATCAGCTACGCAAAGGTAAGAGGAGGAGGAGGAGGCGAGGCGGGCCCTCTTGTTCTACCGGTTTCACTTCGCCCAGTGACACGTTTTTGCTTCGAACAACTTGTGTGCGCGGCCGTGTTCCCTCTACTGCTTTACACCACCATGTCCGCCTCGGCCACGCCACCGTCGCGCTGGGCAATGAGGAGGTTGCGCTTCCGCGTCCGCTCCGCCTCGATGCCGGCTGTCTCCGCTTGGCGCGCGGTCTGCTGGATCTTTGCCGTGACTTTCTTCTTCTGCACCATTTTAAGGCGGAAGAACTCCTCACGCTCCTGCTCGTCTAGCTCCGACGTGATGTAGCTGAGGGTGTTCTGCACGCGCGGAATCACTACCTTCTCCAGAGCATTCACGCGGCGGTTCGTCACTTTTTGCGCAATGTCGAGCGTAATCCAGCTCGTCTGCAGAGACGCGATCTTGACGAGGAGCGAGAGTGTGTGTCGGAAGGCGGAGTAGGCCTCCTTGATCTGTTCGCCACCCTTACCCAGACCAGCTGTGAGGGAGCCGGTGACGGCCCCCGTGGAGTACGGGTTGCCGTACTTCAGGCGCGATTCCGTCGCAGCATCGCTTTGGCTGTCGACGGCGTCGTCGTTCTGGGTGTGAAAACTCGGCACCTGCACGCCAGCGATGTTCTCCACCTGCAGCTCCATCCGGTAAGTCGGGATCTTGAGCGACTCCTGCACGGCAAGGCTAATATCTCCGGCAATGAACTGTGCCTGCGTGATGGTGAAGTAGGAGCCCTTGATCTGGTTCGCCATTTCCAGCTTCGCTGTGCGCAGCTCACCCATCACCGTCCGGTAGCGCAGCGCCAGGGCATCGGCTTTCTTTTTCAATAAGCTGTGCCCCTTCTGCGCACCTTTCAGACGCGTCTTGAAGGCGATGAGGGACATGCGGCTCGGCAGGGCCGGGTAGCGGCTCGTGCTGGACATTATGAAGGAACGCGCAGCACTAGCGGTGAGACGTTGAGTCGAAAGTCTGGAGAAGGAGACGAGGAGAGAGAGAGTGACCTCCCTTGCAGGACTAGTAACGCAGATGCGCAGGGCAGCTCTTTTGGGGGAGTCGTGCTCGACGACCAAAGAAGAAAAATCCAGGGGAAGAGGATGCGCCGCGACAGGGGCAGGCAGTACACGCGGCCCAGGGCCGAGTTTGGCGAGAAAGAGGGGGGAGAGAGAGAGAGTTTGAAGGCATGAGCAGAGACATCCGAGATTGCATGGACTCTTTTGCTTTCTTGCACACACACACACACACACACACAAACACACGCCACTCCTCCCTGCTCATGCTGACATCATCTCCTTGTGGGAAGGCGCTGTCCTGCAGAAGAGACAACGCCACTGCTTCTTTGGCTTTGTCCTTTCGCGCTTCCTCAGCACAGATGTGTGCGCGTGCGCGTGCGCGACGGTGTCAGAGCGCGGAGAGAGAGAGCACACACACACACGTGAAAGAGGGGGGGGGGATAAGGAAGTCAGGGAGGAATACATCCTCCATCCCCCTATTTGTCTCTTCCCACCGTTTTCGAGCAAAATGGAGAGACACCACCTTGCGCGCCTTGTTGGACACCACCTCCGTCGAACCCCACTTGTTCAGGCGCCGGTGGCGGTCGGGGCCGCGCTGGCGGCGGCAGCGCTGCTACCGTCCCCGATCATCACCTGTGCCTCAGCCCGCTCCTCGTTCGTCCACTCTTCCATAGGTGGAATCATCTGCTCCGTCTTGACGATTTCGTTGCGCAGCGGCTGCGTGATTTCCACGTTGAACTGCCAAACAAGCCGCCGGGCCTCCTTGACGTGGCGGTACGCCTTGCCGTAGCGCTTCATCGTGACATAGACGCGCGCGATTTGATTCAGCGACTCCGCCACGGCCGTCTCTGTCGTGTCGCCGCGCGTGCGACGTACGTTGAGCGCCTTCTCGTGCATCTCCAGGGCCTTGACAAACTGGCTCTGCTGGTGGTAGCACTGACCCAGCGTCGTGTGCACGTCGGCCTGAGCAAGCACGTTGGAGCGGGCGGTCTTGCCGTACATGTTCAGCGCCGCCTCCGCCATTTTCTCGCAGTTGGCGTAGTCCTGCCGCTGCAGGTACAGGAGCGCGAAGTTGCTGTACGAGTACGCCACCGTGGCGTGATTCTCGCCGAGCATCTCGATGCGGGTGTCAAGAGCCTCCTTGAAGCACTTCTCCGCCTTTTCGTAGTGCTGAAAGTCAAGGTAGAAGAGCCCCAGGTCATCCAAAACGTCCGTCATGTATGTGCGCTGCAGCGGCTCAATCGTGGCGTTCTGCTTAAAGGCATCCACAGCAAGGAGGAAGTATGCCTCCGCGTGTGGCTCCCGCCGCATCGCGTAGGCATCCCCGATCTTCTGGTATAGGTACGCCAACTGCGGATCATGCTTGTCCGCACTCTTGCGAATCCGGATGGCGTCGCGGAACATGCCGACGGCTTGGTCGATATCGAGCCTTCGGGCCAGTAACGATCCATAGAAAGTGTTCGCCTCCGCCAGCTGGAGGCTGTTCGGACCAAACCCGTTCTTGATGATCTCAACGCCGCGCCGGAACGTTTTTTCAGCGTTGACGACGTCGTTGCATAGCTCCTGGCAGCGGCCGAGTTTCATCAGCTCCTGCCCAAACAGCGGCGCGTCCTTGCCGAGCGCCACGGCGTACGTGCGCGTACTCTCCTCGTAGAGCCGTAAGGCGTCGCGGAACTGCTTCTTGGCGGCGAGCAGTCCTGCCTTGCTGCTCGTCGCCTGCGCCGTCGCCGGGTGATCCCGCCCGAGTGTCTCGATGCAGATCTCCAAGCATTCGTTGATGCACATCTCCGCGCCGACGGCGTCGTCGAGTGACTTCTTGAGTTCACAGAGCTTGTTGAGCGTCTGCGCAATCATTGGGCGGAACTTGACGTGGCGGCTGTACAGGAAGCGGCGTATCTCAAGCGCCTCCTCGAGGAAGGCGACAGCTTGGTGCTCCTGGCGGCGGAACAGGAAGAGCGCCGCGCAGTCGGCTAGAGCGTGAGCTGCCGACGAGAGCGGGTGCTTGTTCGGCTCCGCCGGCGGTGTCTTATCGTCTGGCAGCCACGAGTTGTTGCCGTAGTTGTAGCACTGATCCCGAAAGATACGAATGCTATCCTTGAAGGCCTTTTCCGCCTCATCAAGGAACTTGAGGTGCGTGTAGCAGAACGCGAGCAGCTCCAGCGACTCCGCGTACTCGAGTGACTTGTCCCCCTCCACTTGCTCGTAGATGGCGGCCGCCTCTGTGAAGGCGTTCTCGGCGGCGCCATACTCCTTCATGTCGATAAAAACACGGCCGATGTTGTGCAGCGTCGTTGCGCACTTCTTGTGGATTGGCCCGTACTTCTCGCGGCGCATTGCCAGCGCCCTATCGTACAGGCTGATGGCGTCGCCGTAGTTCTTCGTCTGATGCGCAGCCCTGGCGAGGTTGTTGCACTCCTCGCCAAACTCGAACGTCATTGGTGCACGCCCGGCAGCCTCACGGTAGCCCTTCGGTGAGTACTGGCGAGGGCCGAGAAAGCGGCGCTGAGTGGCCACTGCCGAGGTGCTGCAGGTGCGCAAGCCGCTGTTGTCGCGGACACGCAGAACAGCGGTGTGCGTGTGGCGGTTGTACCACGTCGCACCGAGGCGAGCCGTCCACAGTGACGAGCACGCAGCGGAACGAGCTGCGACGGACGGGACGCGTGGAGGCATAAGGGGTGGAGGACAAGAAACGCACCGACAAGACGCTCTCTCACGAACTGAAGTCGCTCATCATGGGTGGGGATTGCCAATGCTTGTGCGGATGCGGGAGGAAGCGCGACGGGGTGTGGAGTGACTAAAAGGTGACATTTTTTTTCAGGAGGGGAAGGAAAAAGGAGAGGGGCGCAGCCAAGTGTGCACTGCATTTCTCTCTTGCTTCCCTCTCTCTGTGTCTGTGTGCTGTGAGCACCATCGATAGAAGCGACTTTCCGACGAAGTGCGAGCGATGGGGCAGGGAGGGGGAGGAGGATAGACAGCGCTTCTCCGCGCGCGCGTGGTGGCGAACGACCCTCTTCGTTCCATGGTTTTATTTTTCTTTGTTTACGTAGCTGTCACATTCATGTAGTCTAAAAAGTCGAACGCTCACACGCGCGCATGTGCCTGTGTATGTGTGCTTATGTGCGAATGGACGTCTCCACGGCATCCGTCCTCTGCACGATGCCCCCTCTGCCTTCATCAAGTGCCCCCCTCGGCGTCTGCGCGTTCCTACGGTGCGTCGTTGACGAACATGAGTTCTACGGCACGCAGCTCAGGGTCACGTAGCTTCAACGCTGGCCGCACCGCAGCGGATCGAGCGGCGACACTTCTGGTGTGCTTCGGCACAGCACCGCCTGCCGTGATCTCACCAGACGACGAGGCGGGCCGTCCCATCACCGCCGCAATAAGCTGGGCGCCCGTGGCTCGCTTTTTTGTGTGTCGCTGCGCTGCAGCAGTCCACGGATGCGCACCACTTGCCGCTCGTGCCGCGTCGTCCTCACAAAAGGAGGTTTCTGACTGCAGCAGCGATCCCAAGAGATCCAGCACGTACTGCACGTTTTGACTGTGGTAGCTGCCGTCGTCCAGGGAATCCTCCAGCTCCACTGCGTCCTTGTCGTCCGCCGCATTCGCTCTATCCCCGGCCGATAAGCGGAGGCTGCGGCGAATCGCGCGCTGCAACGCCAGCGGCGTCTCCGGGACAGGCCCCATCTCCTTCGCCGTTACCGCGTCAACGTTGCGGTAGCGCTTGAGAAAGACGTGCACGTACGCCTGCAGCTCCTCCGCCATGGCGAGCGAGAGGGCCGGCGCCATGGAGAGCGGGCTCGGTGTCGACCCTGTCGGCGATACCACCGGGGATGCTTCTCCGTGCGCGGACTTCTTCGTCTTGCGAGGTGCAGTGGCCATGGCTGCGCCGGTGGTGGTGTCTCCTGCGATGGTGCCTGGCTTGGTGGCGCACTCCTGCTCGACAACATCGGAATCGGACGACGCCGCGGCGTGGGGGGTGCGGAACGGGCCCCAGCGCGGCAGCGCCTTGCAAAGCTCGACTTCAGCCACGTCAACCGCCTCGTCGGAAGCGGTGCTGACTTCGTCGCCGGTGCTGTCGCTGCGGCTGGGCGTGGCTGCCGTTGCTGCCTGGGGCTGGAGGTGCTGCTGCACGCTTCGAAGCAACGAGCCGCGGCGAGTGGCGTTTCTCGAAGATGAGCAGCTTGCCGTGGGGCTGGTGGAGCGCATGCGAATCGGAGAGTTGCCGGTCCCACCTAGCGCACCACTACCGCCGACGCTCACTAGAAGACTCGCGTTGAGGGGGAGTTGGGCGGTGCTCTGCCCCGTGATCTCCGACATCGGGCTAGCCGCGTACCACACGCCGCCTACCGCCAGTGACTTAATGGATCCCGACTTCTCAGTCGGCATCACGGCATTGACGAGCAGCTTGCCGTCCCGTGCAGAGGACGTGGCGCCGCCGAGTCCCACCGCGGGACCGGCAGTGGGCGAAGTGAGACCTGAGGCCGTGGGGGACGGCGAAGGAACGCGAGAAGGCGAAAAGGTGGCGTACAAGGCAGGACCGCCGTACTGCACGGATGGCCGACGAAGCGGGGTGCTGCCGATGGTTGCAGCGTTGGGAGGGGACGCGGAGGGGGACGGAGGCGCCGCTGCTGCAGCAGCTGGAGTGGACGTCAGTGCCGCCGCCGTCAGCGACCGCGAGGGCGCCGCTTCGTCGGCCTCTGCAAGATCCATCTCCAACGCTCGCGCTGCAGGTGGCACCTCAGCCCCTGATCTGCGCGGCTTCTTGTCCACGTCAAGAGGCGGCACTGGGGACGGCGACTCGTAGAGAAGCGACGCCGAGGACGGCGGCGGCGGTGTCGCGCCTATGTGGGCCAGCAGCGCCTTGCGAGTTGTGTACTCGTCGTTTTGCAGCACGAGCCGCTGATAGTTCTCCTCGCTAATGAGAGGGAAGAGTGGGTCAAGGAGGAGGAGCCGCGTGGCTGCGTCGAGAGGAGTGGCCTTGGGACGCTGATTCGCTGCGGGAGCTGATGAAGGTGCTGCCGCTTGCATCTGCCCGGTACGAACCGCGGCAGGCTGTTGCTGCTCTTGCCGCACGAGCTCCAGCCGCACCCGCTCGGCGAGCGTGTTGGGGGATTGAAGGCTACACATCGCCACCGTCACGGCTGTACGCCGCTGCTGGCGAGCAGCAGCCGCTGGGGCAGCGGGCGGAGCGCCAGACGCGAATGCACTAGAGTCCAAGGTGGGGCGGGCCGAGGTGGGGCCCGGAGTAACGCCCACTCGCACGGGGGAGCCTGGTGGCGCTGGACGAGAAACGAAGACAGAGTTGCCAGGCTTCTGGCGAATAGAAGAGGCGAGAAGGGGAGTGGTGCCGCTGCCAGCCAACCGCCCACGTGGCTGCGTTACGTCGGCTGCCGGCGACTGCTTAGGCGGCGCTGACTCGTCGCTGCCCGTGGCGCCGCGTAGGTCGACGCTATACACACGCTGTCGTGGTCGCTTTCCCGCAGATGAGAACGCCGGCGACACCGGAGCCGTCTCGCCTACCTGCGGATCGAAGTGCATCGTCAGCACCGACGACGCGGAGCCTTCCAGAGCGTTTGCGTCGCTTCCATCTTTCGGGCTCGGCATCGAGGGGGCTGCAGCAGCGGCGCTGTTTTCTCTCGTCACCGCGGACGCCGCCGGCGGTGCGGCAGATTGCATCAGGGCGCGCAACATCTCTTCGCGCACCCACGTCAGCCTCGTGAGTTCCTCGTTGCCCGCGTAATATGGCCCGTTGCTGACGCCAAATGTGGTTTTTAGCCCCGGCGCACCGGTGCTGCCGCGAGGGCTCGGCGTTGAAAACGTCCGCGGCGACGGCTTCGCAAAAAGCTTCAGAGACGGCGAGCGCCGCTGACCCATGATGTCCACCGGCACGGACGCGCCGCCAGGCAGCTGCTCGAGCAGGGGACGTGCACTACCGCCGCTGAGGCGACCGCCACCCCTCATCATTGTGTTGGTGGAGGCCTCTGAAATGCGCGACGGCGTCGGGGAGGCGGAGCCAGCCGCGGTACCGGGGTTCGACGCGCGTCCGCCACTCACGCTCCCCCCGTTCTCGCCTGCTGGCATCGCCATTGTCTCCATGAGCGACCTTTGCCGGTCTTCATCCTCCTGTCGGCGGCGCTGAAGGCGAGTTCCGCTTCGCTTCACGGTGGAGCCAAATCGAGAGCCAGAACCACCAGACGCTACCGAGACGGCGCTGCCAGCACCCACTGACGCGGCCTTGGTGCTGCGCCACCTCGGCGTGGGTGTTTCGGCGTTCCGTAGCCGGAGCACCGTCTCCTGGGCACGACGCAGCTGCGTGTCGTTTATCGAGCTTCGCGCGGCGCTCGCTTGCCAGGCCGCGCTTGCCGCGCCGCCGCTTATGCTAATACCGGAGGGCGTGCAAGCAAAGCCAGAGTATGTCGTCGCTGCCGCCGTTGCCCGGTACAGGAGATTTTCGTCCCCGGGCTTGATGATGCTGCGCGCCCACTCCTCCGAGACGACAGGACCACGAGGGAGGGGGGTGGCGGTGCCCGCAGACACCGCGCTGCCGGCGTTCGTTGGCGTCTTGACAGCCGCCGGCCCGGCCGTGCGCGCTGTGTTCAGCGCCGTCGAGGGTGCACTCTCCGCGTCCAACGTAGGCGCTGCGCTGCAGCTGCTCTGCGGCTGAGGATATAAAACAGACGAGTCGCGCGTTGCGGCGGCCGTGCTGTCAGCCGTGGCGATGCAGCTGACAGAGGGCCGCCGTGATGTGGCGGTGCTCGGTGGCCGACTCGTGGCCGTCCCGGCACTTGCACGACGCATCACTTTCTTCTTGCCCATAACACTCAAGGACTGACCTCTTGACTCGAGGGAAGCCTGTGCCACAGATGATGAAGTTCCCGGCGCCGCTGTGGAGTCCGTTGACGGATCTGCGGCGCTCTTCGACTGCCCGTTCGGCTTCGAGGCGACGGCCAGGAGTGCGCTAGCATACTGGCGCGCAGCCGGTGCCTCTCTGGGGTCGGCCTCGGCAGCAGCGGCCTCAGAGGCCGCCGTTGACGGGGTCGCTGCTGCAGCTGGCGCGCTGCTCGTGGCCTTGATAGCATGGGAGGACGAGGAGGATAGACGACGCGGTCCGCTTGCTGGAAAGCTGCATCTGGGCTGAAGTTTTGCTGCCCAAGAGCCAACCGAAGCCGGTGACACAACAGTGCGATTAATGTCGACGTCAGTGTGGTGGGTGACACGCTTGGCTGTTGGGAGCGACGGAGGGCCCGTCGAAAGGGTAGGCAAACTCGTCTTGGGGCTGCCGTTCTGGGCTGCGGGTGAGGCCCCGGGTGGGTCTACGGCAGCGGATGGGGCGGTGACACTCGGGGTGTGGATGCCAAAACGTGCTCGGCGAACAGCACCGGCTGTCGTCGTGGTGGAGCTGCTGCCCAGAGGTGGTGCATTCTGCACCGCCGCTGCAGCGGCAGGATTAGGCGGGGACGGCACCGATTCACGAGCGGCAGGCGGCGGTGGTGTTGTGTGATTCGCCGGGATGACAGCGACCGCTCGAGGTCGTCCAGAGGCCGCCTTGGCGGTGGCTACCGGTACTTTCGTGCGGACGTGGGGTGCATGGGCATCGCCGCTGCTGGTCACCGCGGCCGCTTGCTGCGCGCTGAAGGAGGTGTAGTTGATAGAGTTACGCGATTTGATGCCGCTTCTCTTCAGAGGCTGCGCGACGCCCGTCGCCGTGGATGGCAGTGATGCCGCGCTCCCTCCCTGTTCACTGTCATTTGTGCTGCCGCCCAGTAGTCCTGAGGTGCGCCGGCGAGGGGGATGCGTCGCCGTGCTAGACACCTTTGCCGCTGAACTCAGCTTCTTTGCTGGCATTTTGCCCCGCGCCCCCTTCCCACGCCCTTCAAGAAAGAATCGAGTGAGCCCACGAGCTGCTGAACGTGACAACCGGTGTAGGGGGGAGGGGAGGAAGACAGAGATATACGCGGTATAGGCTTGCTTCCTCCGCCTGGGCGAGTGACTCACTCGGGAATAGGCACGGCGGCGGTGCTCTTGTGTATCTGCGTGCGGGTGGGAAGGGGAAGGAATCAAAGCCACGCCCACCGGCAGACACGCGGAGCACAACACCAAACGATGAGAGCAGAGAGAAAAAACAAGAACACCAGATACCGTGATCTATGGAAGAGGGCCGCCACCACCACCACCAAAACCGCACACGCACACACGCACAGGGGCTAAAAAGCAGACAAACGACTTGATGGGAGCGCTGAGTCACCACCCCAAACCAACGACGAGGCCAATGAAACTGCCGCGGTATACGCGCAGGGAGCGCCACAGACACGTACTCAGCGGACGTGCACTCGCCGCCAGCGCTGTGAAGCTCCAGTTGTCCCTTTTTCTTGTGTCGATATCGCCCGTCCTTTCTCGGTTTGCCTTTGCTCCGTGTTGCTGCCCACCGCGCTGTGCGGTGCAAACGTGCACCTGCAGCCGGTGTGTGGAGGAGGATACGGCGATGGTGACGCGGTAACGGAGCCCGCTGTAGGCAGTCTAATGACTCCGTTCTGGCAATCACCGGTGCCTCCGAGAGAGTACCTGAAGAGAGAGAAGGGAGGGGGGGGGGCGAATGGACCAAACAACAACACATTTGTATTTGATGCGTGTATGAGTCAGGGGCGTGGGGCGGGAAGGGGGGGTGGAGAGAGAGGGAAGCAGACCAGCCCGTGAAGGCGCTTACTCTCGTGATCTCAACACCCACCCTCTTTCGTGTTGTCTGGCGTGGCCCGCAGACCTGCACTCATTGGGTACGCTGGACTGAAGGGCAATGAAGCAGGAGTTCTTCCTCGGCAAGAGGGGTGGGGTGGGGGAGCGGTCTTGTATGCGTTGTCGTTGTTTGTCGGTTGTGAGCCGAGGAGCGCACCCGCCGTGCAGCCAAACGCGCCTTCTTAATGTGCATTACGCGATTAGATGTTAAACATACACGAGAGAGACAGAGAGGGAGGGCACTTGCCATTCTTCGAGTCCGCACCGAGCCCATTCCAGCTCTCCAACACCACCAAAAAAGGCGAAGCAGCACGGACACAAATTCATACACCCAAACCGGAGGGGGAAAAACAAAGCAAGGGAGACACAGCGATGGCGCTGGACGTGAAAACGCCGCGGGATGGTCTGGTGGAGGCACGCGTTCCACAACATGCACTTCCTGAACCCGACCCCTTCCTCCCTCTCTGCACGCAGGCCTGTTTGCGCGCACTACCCTTTCCTGCTTGCTTGCTGGTGCGCTAGTAGGGAGAGCGAGGGAGGCGCGAAGCCGTGAGGGAGCACGTCCGTCGGCGAAGCGCTGTCGCCAACAAGCACGAAGAGCAGCACTGGATGCGTTGATGCACCAATACGTGCGTCACTTTACCCTCTTTTCGCTTGTGGAGGAGGCACTAAGCGCTGCGGCGGGACTGCTGCATCTGCTTGCGTTCCTCCCGCTCCATCTGGCGATGGCTGCGCTTCAGCGCCTTCTTTGTGTTCTGCGTCACTTGCTGATCGCGGCGAGCCTCGTGGATGCTGGCAAGCTGTGTCTTGAGTGTCACGAGCACCTCATCCAAAGGCACACGACCAGCAGCCGCATCCGCTTCGTCGCCGTCGTTAGCTGCGGCCACCGCCGCCGCAGAGCGTGAGCGCTTCTTCCCTAGCGGTGCTTCATCGTCTTTCTTCGCCGTCGATGCGTTCGCTCGAACCGGCGTGGCCAGCTCTTGGCGGCGCTCCTCCAGCTGTTGCACCACAACCCCCGCCACCTGAAAGGCAATGAGCGAGATCTTCTCGGAGATCGGCTTCGCCCGCAGTCCTAGCCCGAGCAACGGCACCACACACTCGCGTAGCAGCGTCGCTGGGCAGAGTTGGGTCTGCGCCAGCCACCGCACCTGTGCGTTGTGAACGCTGTATTCTAGGTTCGGCTCCGCGCCGTCACTGACATTGGTCGCTACCTCGCGCGGCAGCACCGACGCCCAGCCACCAAACAGCTGCAGTAGCGTGGTGCTGCGTACCATGTAGTTCACAAGGCTTTCCTGCTGCACGACTGGAGAGGTGAGAGAGAAGAGCTGATGCTGCAGCGATGTGTACACGGTGCGCACACGCTGCTGAACATCTCGATGGTAGCGGTGCCGGCCGGTCGTGGCGGCGCGTGTCAGAGCGAAGAGCGCCAGTTGGACCTGGGCTCGCAGCACGTAGATGGCGACCTTGAGCAGCTCGCTTCGAACGGGGTTGGCAATCGCGCGGTGGGCGTTGTACACCTCCATCGCCACATCGGATGTGCTCACGATACCTAGGAGACGCTTCAGGAGGCTGGAGAAGGCTTGCAGGGTCTGCAAGGCTTGTGCGACGGCCGCCTTTGAGGGCACGCTTGTCGCCTCCGTGACGAATAGGAGAGCGGCTACGTCGCCGTCGCCTTTGCTCGCCGTGGTGTCGCCATCGGTTGTGCCACTGTCTGCCTGCCCGCATGCCGACTCCTGCCACGCGTCCTCTTGCAGGTAGTAGCAGTGGCGTTCGACGTAGGTGTAGAGGTAGTGTCGCAACACCCGCATCGCCACCGCACGCACCCACGGATGGGTGTGCAGAATGAGCACTTCCGTAATGTGGGGCAGAAGGCGTGGCGCCAGAAGCGGATACAGCTCGTGCGGCAGCGCCGTCAGCATCGTCTCGGCGGCGCGCAGACTATAGAAGATGTACGCCCACCCTTCCGTCTCCACCTTTTCACGCGACTTCGCGGATAGCTGATGCAGCTGCTTGTTGCGGCGCGCGGCAGCCAGTTGATCGAACATACATCCATCAAGCACAGCTTCGACTGACCATGCGCAACAGGCCTGGAAGGCAGCACGGTTCTGCGCCTTGGCTGCTGCTGCGTCCTCGTCGCCGTCGTCGTCCTCGCCCTTCTGGTCGGCGCCGAGCTCGTAGAACTCAGCCAGGGCAGGGACAATGGCGGCCCACGTTTGCACACCCATGCTGCGCGTCGCCCGCGGCTGCGCGGCGGCCATCCACGACGACAGGATAGGGACCAGCACATCGACGCCGGCGCAGCGGGCCAGGTGCTGGAGAACGGTGCCGCCCTGCCGGCGACACTCGACCCATTCACTGCCCGTCACCGTCGCTGCTAGCGGCACCAGCAGCACCGGCGCCTCCTCGCGCAGGATAACGGCGGGCAGTCGCAGAATGAGCGCGTCGAGCAGCTCCAGCAGCGCCGTGCGCCCCGTCAGCTCCGGGTAGTCGAGGTTGCGACAGTAGAGGTCGATGTGAGACTTGAACTTCTCTGGCGTCAGGCGGTACTCTAGGAGGAAGCGGACAAGGATGAGGATGCAACGGCGCCGAATGACGCGGTGCGCGCTCCAGTGCAGCAGCAGCTCTGTGATGATGTCCATCAAGTCGTATATTTCAGCGATGTGCACGTGCTTGCCGAGGACGGCGTAGAGGAGACTAAGGCAAACAGACATGTACTCGTTCCGCTCCATCAACTCGGCACGGACGAGCTTCACGAGTTGTACTGCGTTGGACTCCGAGACGACGTACTTTTGGTGAGCTACCATGGCCGCCGTGAGGCGGATGGCTCGCTGTTTGATAACGGAGCCGCGCTCAATGAAGCTGGTCACGGTCTCGAAGAGCTCCTTCTGCAGTCCGTTGACAGCGTCGAGCGGTGGTCGCAGGGAGACAAGTGCGAGCAGGCAATCGAGCGCGTTCGCGACGACCGCGTCGCTGCCTTCGCCCTGCAGGCACGTCAGAACGGCAGGGACGAGCGACTCGAGCAGGCCACGATGCTCGCGCGTGAAGGTGACTGTGAGATCGCTTCCAGGGGCTAGGAGGGCCGCGGCCAGCTGCGCCTCGCCCCGCGCCTGACGGGTAGCATTCTTCGCGTCCCCTTCTGCCACTGCTTGCGTCTCCGCAAACGCCCCCAGCCCGTCCACGTTCTCGCCATTCTCGACGGCGTCGGTGCCCGCTGCGCCGCCCTCTTCTTCCTCATCCTCCTCCGATCCGCGCTCTGTGTGAGCCTCCTGCGCTTCATCGACGTGGCCCTCCTCGTCTTGGACACCATCGTCATCGCCTGACGTGGCACTGTCCTCCCCATCTGCCTCCCGCTCCTGCTGCCGCGCACGGTGGTGGCGCAGCATGTCCAGCTTCATGGCCGCCTTTGAGTAACGCTTTTCCTTGCCGATCCCTAACACTTGCTTCAGCACGCTGAGCAGAAACTTTAAGAGGAACTCGTCGAGGGTATCGAGCACAACGGCCGTGACCGGGTCCTCGCGGTAGAAGTTCTTCGCCGCCTCCATCAGCTCCTTCCCGTACCGACCGCGGTACACCCGCAGCTTCTGCTTCTGCTGCGTGGCCAGGATGGTGTGCGCACTGAAGTCGACGTCGACGCGCTCCGGCACCGGGGCGACGAGGTAGTTCTGATCCAGCTGCTCCTTGCGGCTCTGGCGTTCTGCCGTGTGCAGGATGACGTGCGCGTTGCCGCGGATGCGCCGCGTGCCATTCTTTGCCTCGAACGCGACGATCTTCTCCTCGCGCGTGCGATTGTGCTGGTCGAGCAGGCGGCGCACCTGCTCAAACGACTTCTCGACTGACATGGTCGGGTTCGCCATGATAGAGCGTGCGACGCGCACGGCGAGCAGACGCACCTTGTTCACGAAAATCAGATCCGCACTCCCGCCCTTGCTGATGGTCAGATACTTGCTCTTCATCTCCTGCACCAGCAATGCGCGGGCTCTGGCACTGCCATGCAGCTCCCCCGAGCTCATGGCGGTTTCGGATGGCGGTGTGAGCACCCACGTGATGCGGTGAAGGAACGCCTGCATCACTGTCTCGGCGTCGCAGTGCTTGCCGAGAAAGGCGAAGCCCTGTAACGCCCGGTTGCGTTTCACTTCGACCATGGTGCTCATCACCTCCACCTGCTCTTTTTGCACACCTACCTCGCCAAGGTAGTCGTCCAGGAAGATGAGCAGCAGGTCCTCCAACACCTCTGTGAGGCAGTCAATGCCGTGCCGGTAGTCGAACCTGGCGTGCGTGGCGGTGCCGAGCTCTTGCAGTAGTGCTTCCTCCGCGCGCTCGACAGCGGTGTCCTCGTCTACCTGCTCGGCCGGTGGCACATCTGTTCCGCTCTTGCCATCCTTGTCTGCGGCCTTCTCTGTGCGCTGCCGGCGCGACGGAGGCGATGACGGACTGTTGCGCCGGTGCTGTTTCTTCGCCCCCTCCAGAGCCTCCTGCACCGGATCTTGAGGAGCACTACGCGCGGGCGAGTGGGAGGCGGCGGCCACTGCAGCGGACGAGGAGGACCTGGATGGTTGCAGGAGCTTGCTGTTCGGCTCATAGAGCTGGTGCAGGAGCGTCACGAGTGTGTAGCCGAGCACGTGGAGCTGGTAGCCGTGAACGAGATTGTCCTTCAGCTTTGCCACCACGAACTTCAGCTTGGACGGTCCCGTCTCCTGCAGCATCGCACCAAGGATTCGGCGCGCGCTCTCCCGACGCTTGTCATTCTTTGTGCGCAGCTTCTTGATGAGCTCGTCGAGCAGGTGGTCGACGTGCACGTGGAAGCGGTCCTCTGGGAAGTGCTTTACAATCTTTGTGATCGCCATCGCCACTGGCAGCTGCAGCAGCGCATTTTTCGCCTGCGCCGACGCCGCGTCTTCGCGCTCCTGCTCCTGACGCACAGCAGTAATGCTGTGCTGGTTAACGGCGCCGCGGCCACTGATTGCCTTGCTCGCTTCCTTGTCACCCAAGTAGCTGTACAGCTGCGGCAGCACGTCGACCTCGAGCACCCGCATTACCTTCGCGTGACGGTACTCACGCTGCTTCGCGGACAGCTCGGCGCGCACGGCATCGTCCACGTCGTTGACCTCGTCTTCCTCCGCTTCCCCATCATCGCCCACGTGGGCCGCCGCACCTTCGGCGCTGGCCTCAGCAGGGTCGTCCAGAAAATGGAAGGTGCTGAGCACCTGAACCACGCCGCGCAGCATCGTCGCTCGCAGGTTGGCATTCGCATTCGCGTTCGAGAGGAAGAGCGACAGCACGCGGTAGTACGCCATCCACGGCAGACGCGCCGCAATGGAGCTCACTGTGAGCAGCACGGCGTCGCAGTAGCCACGCGCACGACCCTCCGTCAGGTTGGCCTGGCTGCGCTTGCCCTCCGCAAAGTCCTTCACAGCGCTCAGCAGAAACGGCACAAAGACGCGCAACACGTCACGCACGTTCATATCTGGGGCGTGCTGCCGCAGCACCGCCAGGGCATGTAGGCGGCACCTATGCTGGACGTGGCCGACGTTTGCGTAGAAGTTCTGCTCCGTGTTGGGGGAGTACAGCAGAGCGAAGCTCGGGAACTCAGCGCTGAAGTGGCGCCCGAAGCCCTCAAAGGCCTGCATGTGCGCACAGCGAATGTGAACATCCTTGGCCACGACGCCGCGCCGCAGGGAGGCGAGAACCTCGTGGCGTAGCGTAGTCTCGAGCAGCTGTGTCCTGTACGCCAGCTGCTGTTCCGTGAGTCCTGCATTGCCGCTGCTGCGCTGACCTCCCAGGGAGGCGTAGCGCACCATCGAGTGCAGTAAAGGCAGCACGAGCGCGCGGATTGTCTGCTCGGGGTCTCGCAGGAAGAAGACGACGTTCGCGGCCAGAACTGCCATTGCTTCGGTCGCAAGTACCGGTGCGTACTCCTTGTCGAGAGGCAGCTGCACGTCCTCGGCACCGTCGTACGCCCGCACCTTCCGCACCGAGCTGGTGCCGCTTCCGCCTTTGACGTTGCTGTCGGCAGTACAACCGCGGTGAAGAGCGCCGTAGTTGCCGAAGTAAACGAAGAAATCATGAAGAGAGTGCAGGGTGTGGTAGCGCAGCTCGAAATCGTACCGCTCAAACGTCTCGTCGTTCTCAAAACTATTCAGGCAGGCGACCGCACGCGCCGCCGCGGCGAGCTGGCGGCGGAACCACTCCATCCGTGGCGGGTCGGCCGACGGCGACGAGGTTGGCAGTGCGAGCTTTGCCACCGCCAACGACAGTGTGGCGCAGAGGGTGTGCCGGGCGTGTGGATTGACGACCAAGTTGAAGAGCCGCACCAACGGCTGCCAGTGCGCTCGGTAGTCGACCTCCGCCACCTGCTCCATCAACGCCTGGGCGATGCCTGTCACCATTTGCGTTGTGGGCGCGTCCGTCATGCACACGGGGTGGGCGACCATCTTCAGTGCAAGCTCGAGCAGGCGGTTCAGCATGCTCGCCAGCGAGGACGCCGACGCCGACGCCGACGTCGCCGAGCCGACATGCAGGAATCGCGACAGCTGCGCAATGGTGCGCATCACCTCTCGCCACATGGACACACTGAGGGACATGATGGACGTTGGCCTTTCCCGGTCACGCGCACTTTGGCGGCCCTTTGGCGAGGCCGTGCGGGTCGGCTTGCTGCTGCGTGACGGCTTTCGCCGCTCTGCGCGGGCAGCCACTGCCTCCCCCGACCCTCTTGACGCTGCCGCGGTTGCTGTTGTCATCGCTGCCGCCGCGGCTTCCTTTTCCTCTCGCGCGGCGCCCGAAGTGAGGAGGGTGTAGAGGGAGGTAAAGACGCGCACAATGTGCTTCTCCAGGAAGGAGTGCCGAAACATCGTCCTCACCGGCAGACGACTGCTGTACACTCCGCCCTTCTTGTCCGCAACAGCCGCAGGTATACCGGGGAGCTCGTGCACCGGCTCCTCTGCGCAGCTCAGCAGCTCTGAGACACAGCGGAGACCTTCGTTGAGAGCCTGCGTCGAGGCACGGTGCACCGAGGCCGCATTGTGGTTCACGGCGAACACCTCCTCCAGCGTCCCGACGGCAACGTCAGGGTAGGCAGAAAAGAGCGGAAGAAGAGCTGGGCTGCGGACCCACGCCGTCAAGAGGCGCAGCACCGGGGTAACAGAGCTCTTTGCCGCCACTGCCACCGCGCCCCGCCCGGCGCGGCTGACAAGCGCGCCTCTGCCACCGTCCACCGTGGTACCTTTCGAGTTCTCAAACAGCATGGTGAGATAGCGCGTGAAGAGGGGGAGTGCTGTCGTGGTGGCGGCATGGCCCACTGCGCTGCTACTCCCGCGGACGCTCGCGTCACTCCTGCCACGCAGCACATCCATGACGTCCTCAGGGAACTGCTCGAACAGCAGCGCCACAATCGTCATTGCGGCGCGGCGGACGTGGGCCAAAGACGTGGAGAGAGCGCTGGTGGCCAGTGACTTGTTCAGCAGCGCAGCCCACCGCCGCGCTCGCTCCTCCTGCGGCGTCGCTTCGTGGCTGGTGAGGCTCGCGAGCAGGTTGTCCACCGGTGCACGCAGCGACTGCTTGCACGCTACAAGGTAGGCTTGGAGGGCCACGTGCAGGCATGTTGACACGTAGACGGAGAAGCGCTGCCCCACAGCGTGCAGCATCGCCTCCAGGAGCCGCAGCGCTCTGCTAAGCTGCTTCAGGAAGCGCTCAAGGCGTCGAATACCGTGATGGCTGGAGCGCCGGCGCGGCTCCGAGATAGTGGCCGTGCCCCCGGCACAGTCACTGGCGCCACCTGCCTCCTTCGCCAGCGACATGCCACACCCCCTGTACACAATGTCCTCCCACACGTTGGCGAGAAAGTCGTATGCGCTCGCGCCGTCAGCAGCCACGGACGCCAACGTCGTGGAAGCCGGCATGGCGAAGGACAAGAGGCGATGCAGCAGCTGGTCAAACACCTCTGCGAGAGGGTCCTTTGCTGTAGCGCCGGGGCTGACGCTGCTGCTGCTGTTGTTGCTCACCGCCGCCGATGGGGTAAGATGATCGAGGTAGCTCATCAGCCGCCGGCTCAGCACTGCCTGCTCCTTCAGTTTCTTCTTGGACACCGCTGTCAGTAGCTTCGGCAACGCGAGGGACAGAGCCGCCGAGACGTACGCGACAACGTCGTGCGCCGGCACGTCGCTCTCGACGTGGAAGGCGCTGAGGAAAGCGAAGAGGTTCTTCATGCTGTCACAGTACGGGACGAGCTTAGCGTGATACGTGTAGAACGGCTCCACGCGCAGGCGCTTGAGGTTGTCCACGGCGACGCGCTGCAGCCGCGGGTTCACCTCGGAGAGGTACGATACGTATATGCCCTGCAGCTCCGCATTTCGGGCATCAATGTCACGCTGCACGGCCGCCGTTACATGCCTGCGCTGATGGGCGGTCAGCACCCCACTCGGCGCGGCGGCGCATGCCCGCATCGCGACCTCCAGTCGCTGGTCGAACTTGCGCAGCTGCGAGCCGTCGACGCCGCTTGGATGGCGGTTGCGCTCCACCGCGACAAGTTCGAGCACGACATCCTCCACGAGGCGCACCTTGCGATCGATTGCGGAGCTCGACTTCACCATCGCCTCCATTATGGAAAGGAACGTCTGGGCAAGAGTGGAGCGGTCGGTGGAGGTGGCGTACAGGGCGGCCGTGGTGACGCTGGTGCCCTGCTGCTGCTTGCGGCTGGTCGCCGCCTTCGCTGCGTCGACCGAGTTGCTCATGCAACACTGCGACAGCATCCAATGCTGATCCCACCGCACTACCTCGTAATCTGCCTTGGTGCTGTTCAGCAGAGTCATCGCCGCAGTGCTGTACTGCGTGCTGGAGAAGACGCGGCTCACGAGCTCACCCTTGACGTGGCGCTGCTGGTCGGTGAGGTGGATGCCGTAGAGGCACGGCAGCTGGGCCAGCTGCGCCTGACACGATGCGGTGGCGGCCGCTGCATCATCCGCATTGCCAGTGACCGCGTGCTCATCACCACGCAGGTGCACCTTCTCCGCCGATGAGGTCGCATCACCGGCGGCGACTACGTCACCCATGACCAGTGCTCTAGCGTGAACGCACACGACGGAGTTCCACACCACCGGCTCCAGCCGCCGGAGACGCTGCGGCTTGTGGTGCTGCGCCGGCGTGGCGAGGCTTGTGCTACTACTGCCACCTTTTCGGGTCTCTTCGTCTCCTTGCTCATCCAGCCCCGCCTCAGTGTTGCGGCCGTCGTCGTCGTCGTTGTCGTCGATGTCCTTGACGCTCATCAGGCCCGTTTGCTCCTGCGCCACCAAGCTGCATAGCACCTTCGACGCGATCTCCCACGCGCCGGTGAACTTCATGTAGAGAAAACCAATCATTGTGCGCGCAATGAGTTGACGATGGAAGGGCTGTGTGATGGCGCCAGACTCCACTTGGTACGTCAGCAGTGATAGCTCCTGCTGCATGCCGTCGAGCTTGCCGGTGTGCGAGAGCGGGTTGAAGCGCGCGGCACTGAGCAGCGCATCAATCAGGTCAAGCGGCACCGCTGGGGCACCGACGAGACGGTCTGCCATGTCCAGAGATGGATGACACACTAGGCGCAGCAGCCGCAGCGCCAGTAGGCGAAGGCCGGCAATCGGGGCGGCGAGACACTCGAGGAGCACATCCTGCACAAAAGCTCTGTGAAGGACACTCGGCAGTGCCGCACGCAGGGAGCGCAGTGCTGCTCGTGTGTGCGCAGGGAGCGCCTCCGCTGCAAGAGCGGGCATGCCACGCATCTGCGCGAACGCAGCGACCCCCGTTCCAGAGTCATCCCCGTAGAGCTGACTGTTCGAGTTGAGACTGAACATCCAGAGCAGAGCGTGCAGCAACACCTCTGCGCCGTGCAGGAGCTGAACGCGCGTCTGATCCGACAAGGCGGTCGAGGCTGCAGCGAGCTCCGTGTCTTCGTCGACGGGGTTGTTGGTGCTGCTGCTTCCCGAAGTTTCACGAGGCGAGGTGGCCGCGCGAAGCTGCTGGAAGCCATGCACCAGAACCGCCACTGTGCGGCAAAGGTGACGCAGGCCCTCCTGCTCATCGTCGCGTGTAGCGCTGCCGTCGTGCACACCGTTATCGGCCGCGTGCTGACTCTTCAGTGACTTCTTCTTCAACAGCTTCGTGCCACTGCGTGCGGAAGGCCTAGTGGTCAGGTGCACCAGCATGGCCGCCACCTCCGCGTACAAGGCATAGACGGCTGGGTCCAGCGCGGTGGTGCGAACCGACGACGACGCCGCCGCGGCCGTCCTCACTGCCGGTCGAGACGACTTTGCACCTTCCTGGTCTTGCTCCTCGATACTCTGCAAGAGGCTCAGGAGAGCCGCCTTCACGGGAGAGGTCGACGACGGCGTTGCCGCCACTGCGTTTGATACCAGCAGCTGGATGAGCGGCAAGGCACAAGAGACGTAGGCCATTGCCTCCGACGCAGTCGAGGACGGCGCTGAGCCCTGCGTTGCCTTGTAGTACTGCAGGAGTTCCAGTGTCATGGACTCGAGCACGTCGCGCATCGACACTTCTCTGTTTGTTGCTGCAACTGCGCTGTTTCCTTTGGTGTTGTTCCACTTGGCTGCGGTGGACGGCATCGACTTGAGGCGCAGCAGCTGTTGCAGCGGGCTCACTACCATGTGCTGTGTGTGGTCCTGCAGGAGTCGGCTCAGCAGCACCGCACGCCGCACGCTTGACTGGCGCAGCGCGGTGATCATAGCATCATCGAGCGAGGTCGACAACGCGGCCGTATGCGTGGCTGCACTACGCAGTTCGCGCACGTCGACTGTGGCGCCCTGCCAGAGGGCCATCCCGATCGTGTGCAGTAGGGTGAGAGCAAAGGGGGTAAGGTAGGACGGGATGCGCAGGTGCTCGCTGCGACGCTGCGCACGCTTCGCGGCGTAGGCGCCCCCCGCTTCTTTCCCATCGGCGCCGTCATCATCCTCCGACATGTAGGCGTCTTCGCGGGTGTCGTGCAGGCCAGCGGTGCTGCCAACACGATGTGCACCACCTTCCCCTCCCACGAGATCACGCGCGTCGGCCTCCTCAGCCATGCGGCGCTCTTGCTCGAGGGCGAAAGCGTAGTTCTTCTGCAGCACATCTTGTGCGAAAGCGAAGAGGATCTGCTGCGCCTGTTCACAGCGGTGACACCGCGCGACGTGCGGCAGCGCCTTCGTGGCCGCCTTGACGCACACCTGCACCGCTGCCTTGGCAACTGGCACAAACCACTGCTGCAGCTGTAGGAGATGCGAAGATACATCCGCACCGGCGCCCGCGCTGGAACCAAGGCAGGGAGATAGACAGAGCGGGGAGAGGAGACGGAGAATGGCGGCCGCCACTTCGAGCAGAGTTGTCGCATCCACTGCAGCGTGCGCCCTTGCATCGTCCGTGTCCAAGGAGGCACTGGAAGGTGGGTGGCGAAGCGCCGCGAGCAGCTGCGCCGCGAGGCGCTGCAGTAGCGCTGACTCACGACTGTCAACCCACAACGCGAAGTTCACCGACCCCATCATGGCCGTAAGGAAATCAATGTAGTGTGGCCAAGACGGCGACAGGTAGGCCGAGCCAAGGCTGAGCACGGCCGCCGCGAGGATGCGGTGACTGGGGCGCATGGTGGCGTTCTTCACGGCGGAGACGGCACCGTCTCCCTTTGCCGCCTCCGCCGAAGCGCCGTCGTCGAGCTCGTCCTCGTCGGAAGAGCCTGGCCGAAGGAAGGCAGACTGCTTCTTAGTTTCCCGCAGCACTGTCGCGGTGGCGTTTCCTAGTGCTAGGCTGCCGATGCTGCGCAGAAGGTGTCGGGCCCCCTGCACGTCACTGCCGCTAAGCACGGTCGCACCCTCCTCCCCTTCCTCGCCGTCCTCGCCGTGATCTGGCAGGCCAAACGCGACAGACCAGCGCGTGGAGTGAAGGTCGGCATACCGCCGCATCTCCTTGTGTTGCACTGCCGCATCATCTCCGTCCTCCTCGCTGACGGCGTCGAGGAAGGGGACAAGCGGGTGTCGAAGTTGGTGCATGAGCCGCACCACATCAACGGGCGAGCGCGCCTCGTCCCAGTTCCCGTCTTGCCGCGTCAGGAGCTGGAAGGCGTGCAAGAGGCGCACGTAGTGGGTTTCAAAGGAGGAGCTCAGGGAACCGCGCACACCTCGAAACAGCTCCCCGATAAAGTAGGTTAGCCCATCCACGACTGGATGGTGAGGCAACGTCGTCCGCACGAAATCGAGCAGCTGCACACTGTTCGCCCAGATTGAAGTGGATGGCGCAGCTCCAACAGAGCTCTGAGTGCCGTCACTCTCCTCTTCACCCACGCTGTCGTCGCCATCGCCATCGCGCTCACTGACGCTGCCACGACTACTCGTTTCGTCCCAGTCCCGTTCCACGGCTGCCGCTGCAGTTGCGGTCTCTTCGTAGCTGCGCAACACATCCCCACAAGCTTCCTCCACCACCAGCGGCAGCAGAGGACGGCTCAGACGACACAAAAAGGCTAGCAGCTCCGCCGACAGCCGCCGCACGTACTCCTTTGTGTCGTGCAGCTGCGCAACGTATTGCCGAATCACCCGACGAACGAGAGCGGCGTGGGCTGGGTCGGCCCAGCACTCACGCAGCTCGCGACACCACGCTGCCTGCACGGCGAACACCAGTTGCAGCCGGGCCGTGTCAACGATCAAGTGCCCATAGTGGTCATAAATGCCAGCCTGCACTGCCTGCTGAAAGATCTGAAAGTAGGGCAGGAACTTGCTGCTCATGTCCCGCACGAACGCAATGGTCAGTCGTGCAAAGGCCTCGTACGCCTGCGTCGTCGATCCGTCCCCGTGCTGCCGTTGTACCGACACGGTTTTCGTGGCTTCTTTGGTGCCTGCCGACTCATCAGTGGTCGCGTCGACGCGGTGATCTCTGCGGTCGATCAAGCACGCCAGCAGTTTCTGCGCAAGCTGCCGGTGGTGCAGCTGAAAGAGCGAGTTCGTCTCGCACAATTCCAGCACTTCCCAGCGGAACTTCTTGAAGTCCTTCGAGGTGTGCGAGAGAAGCTGCTCATTCAGCTCGACATAGAAGGCAGGGCGGCCTGCCGTCGAGCTGCCTTCCGCAGCGCTGGTACTCGATACCGCAAGACCGAGGCTGAGGTTGCCGAGGACCGTGTGCCCTAGCCCTAGACGCACATGCTCGACGGCATGTCGGAACACCTTTTGCCTTCCCACGAGGGTGTGGCCCTTCTTCTTTGGCGGCATTCCCGATCACTCGCTCTCACCAGGTGCAGCGATGATGATGCGTCGCGTGTGCCTCCCTGGTTTTATTCGTTGCTATTAAGATTACTTGCCGTGTTATCGTATATATGCGTGTTGGTCGTCTTTCCCCTTTTTTTCTGTTTCTTCATCAAGGGTGCAGAGAGGAGAGAAGGCGCCGAATATGGGAGGGAGGCAAGACACACACACACACACACACACACGCACAGACACTTACATACAGGGCGCTGCCGCAGTGCGCTAGACACCCGTCAGCTTGCTGCCGATGTGTATATGTAGATATATATCTTTACTTGGAACAGCGCATGAGGAGGACCCACACTTCCACGTGCCGGCAAGCGAGGGCAAGAGAAGAAAAACGCGTGGACAGAGGGACACGACCATGCACAGATAGAGAGAGAGGAAAGAGTCGTGCTTAGTGAAAAGAGACGTGGGAAGAGGAGGGGACACGCCCCACCAGAGAGCGACTCCACGTCATGCACCCACACAAGCCTTACATGCTCGCGCCGGGGTGGTCGGCGAAACGCAAACAACAGGCATACACGTACACACCCCACGAGCCCTGCGCATGCGTGAGCAAAGGGCGTGCCACCACGCTGGTTTTCTTGTCGTTACTTTGCGTGCTTCTGTGCATCCTGGTGAGAGCCCATCCGTGAGCGCGGGCCGGGGCGCGTGCTCGTAAGCCGAGCAGGTGCCTGGCCGCTACGGAGTGTCGGTGTAGAGCAAGCTACGGTACACTCCAGCTCGCTGCGCTGGAAGAGCCGCAGCTCCTTCGACTTGCCGTTCGCCCTCTGCGCCGCACTCGCCCATCGAGAAAGCAGCAGCATCGAGCCGCCTCCTTGCCCGTTCGCCGCTGCTCCGCATTTCGGCTGTGATGATGGATGACGCGCTGACGTCGCCGGCATCTTCTTGAGTTGGCGACAGCGCCGAGATGTTGACGCTGCTGCCGGCACAGCGGCGCCCTTGCGCAATGTTCTCCAATAACCAGCTGGACGGGCGAGCCTCCTGCCGGTGTGACGCGCCTCCATACAAAGAGGCGCTGCCAGGAAGAACCGGCGCCGCTACGACGGCGACGAGCGCTGCGAGACGATCGAGAAAAACCTTGAAGCGTCGCAAATACGCCCGGGTGCGAGCGGTGCTGTCATCTCCTGACGCCGGCGATGAAGAAGAGGGCGACGTGCGCGGCGTTTTCCCGCGCACATTTTTCTCTGCTACCAGCTGCGCGAAAACATCGCGTGCCACCGCCATGCTGTAGAGGAGGAAGAATGTGTGCTGGGCACCGCAGGAGCGGACTGGGCTCGCTGCCGACGGCGGCGGCGATGGCTCTCGCCAGCAGTCCGCCACGTCTACATGGATCCACAAGCTGCCGGTGCCACTGGTGCGTCGATGCCGAAGGTGTGAAGCCAGCGCCTTTACCAAAGAGTCCGTGTCTGTCGCGCTGCGCCCCTCTACCACGCTGTCGCCGTCCTCCAAGGCAGCGGCGGTTGCCACAAGGGCCTCGAAGAGCGTCCACGAAAGTTCCACTGCTGCGCCACCGGCCACCAGCAGCAGACGTCGCCAAGCTCGTTGCGGGTGGCCATCCGTCGCCGACCAATTGCCGATACCGTGTATGATGCCGCTGAAAGGCACCCCATCTCTGCGTCGCTTGCGCGACGATAATGAGAGAGGCGCCACCACCGTCGGAGGCGCACCCATTGCTTGCGGTGACTGCCACAACGCTGCACGGGTCCACTGTTGGTAGAGCATCTCACCCAGCTGCCGCGTGGCGCCGTCTGGCAGGAGAAAGAACACGTACGTATCTACGGCAGCGTGGGTCGCAGTCGTATCAGAGCCGTTTTGAGTGTTGCGCGGTTGCGCGGTGGGGTGTAGGTGGGCCAAGAGAGCGCGCTGCGTTGTGGCCATCCACGAGCCCGGCAGTGACTCTGCGAGGCGCTGTGGCTGGGAAGAAGCGCCAGACGCCGCCGTCAGTCGCTCCAGCGCGTTCTGGAATGCATTCGGCCTCTGCCGCTCACGCACCAAAGGCGATGGTGTGCCATCCACGACAGCGGTGCTCGTTTGCCACCCAGAGACGGCGTGCGCCGTCCAAGGCGAAGACGTCGGAGACGCGACCCACGTCATGTCCACGCATGGGACACCGAGCACGAGAGCTGTACAGGCGGTTGGGGTGAGCTTAGGGAGGAGACGCAAGCCTGATGGGTCGCTTCGGCACGACTGCTGTGGGTAGTGCCCCACCACGCAAAGGATCGGCGGCGGTGGGTGCGGAGCACCGTTGCATGTCGAGTCAACTGCACACTCGCTGCTATCCTCTTCTGCTGCTACGTCTGCCTGCCAGCGAACGCGACCGTGCCGCAGGGCGGCAAAACACGGAGGCAGTCGGGGATGTCGACGGACTAGTGCTGTGTGCAACTCCCAAACATCCTGCATGTGCACGAAGGTCAGCGCATCCTTCACGGTGTGACGGCTCACGCCTGAGAAAGCATTCGCCGGGATAGGGCGTCGATGTTCGCGATCGACACCACCGTTGCCTCTCCTTTCTCCCCGGGCAGCGCACTCATCTTCACCTACCTCAGCGACTTGTACAGTGGAGTAGGGGCATTGACTCGATGGTGCCCGGGTAGTGGGACAGCCTTCGTCACTGTCACTGCTGTCGTCGCTTTTCCTTTCTTCCACCCCGTCCCACACGACAGACCACCCGGATGTGGAAGAGGCGCGCGCACGCAGGATCGCGTCGATGCTGCCGAGGGGCGCCGACAGCCGCGCTGATGGCGGCGCCCGTCCATCCGCCTCCTCCTTTCTCGTTGGAGACGTCGTCACCGGCCACAGCACGCCGCTTTTGTCCGATGGCGTAGGTACAGTGTCAAGTAAGAGGCAGTGGTGGCGTTGGGCTGTGAAAAACGGAAGCAGGGGCTGAGGAGCGTCCGCGTTGGCTGTCGCGACTGCGGTGCCCTTCGCACCCTTCTCGTGCTGGTGGACAGGCGCCAAGTAAAGGTTAACCACCGCATCCACGTCCCCCTCTCCACCCTGCTGAGTGTCCTCGTCTTCTCTGGCATTTGTAGGCGAGTGCCCCAGCACCTCTTCTCGGCACAGCGGCGTTGGGTCCAGCGCGTTGAGCGCAGCACTGCGCTGCCACGAACTGGAGGAGACTATGTTGCGCGGCGCCTCCGTCGTTGCCGCGGAGAGCGCTGGAGCAGGGATGCCGCCTGGCGAGGGAATCAAATCGGCACTGAGCTGGAGAACCGCCGCCACTGCTGCCCCTGCCACGCCGCCGTCCTGCTCCTCAGCCTCGGCTGAGTTGGGCGTCTCTTCCTCGATGGTTTCTACGCCCGCGCTGTGCGCCACGCATGCGATATCAGCGGCAGGGCCAGAGGTCTTACTCACAGTCGCCTGGGCGTCGGCGGCGACCGGGGCTGGAATGCTCGGCACTCGCGATGCAATGTCGACAGCAAACGTGATTTCTTTCCGCGCCCCCCCGGTGCTGCGGCGCCGGCGCCGCTCCGCCTCCTCGTCCTGAGTGCTCCGCCAGTCTTCAGCACCGGGCACTGACGAACGAGGCGCGAAGGCGGCTGTGATGAGGCCAGCCGAATCGCTGGCAGGTTGCCCATGCCACTGCATGTCGCCGTCGATTTCTCCTCCTGCCTCGCCACAGTTTGCAGACGCTGCCCGTGACTCCGTGATGAACGCAGCGCTGTTCGACGTAGTTGCTGTGAGCCGCCCAAGCGCCCCCTCCAGCCCTGGGTACGCCGAATGTAGAGAGTTGCAGAGGTCTGCGAGCGGCTGCAGGGGAACGAGCATCCACTTAAAGGCAGGGCCAAGACACAGTGGGCACATCTGACGCACCTTGCGCCATTTGCGCGGCTGACGTGACGACTGCGCATCGGTAGAGCGTGCAGCCCGGGACCCTAGAGGGACCGCGACTTGCACCTCATCGCAATCGTGATGTCTATCTGCAGTCTCCTCGGTTGCTTGCGGAGCGCCTCCTGGAGTGGTTGCCGCTGTGCTGGCGCGCAATGATTTCGCGGACGTGGACACCACAGTCGCGGCAGCCCATCGCACTTCAGCGGCGCCGACCTCCTTCTCCAGCGTACACCACGGCCATTCTATCATCCGCGGCGCACATCCATTCTCCAGGGCGTTGTTGATGCACTCGTAGCAGAAGCAGTGACCGCAGGTTTCGATGGCGGCCGGCTGGTGTCGGAGTAGTCGGCCGCAGAGGGCGCACGTTAGACTTAGCTTGAGAAGGACGCAGTCGTGCAAGGAGAGAGTGGCAGCGCTAGCGAGGGGCTGCGTTGTGTGTGGCATTGTCGCAGGTAGCACGGCGCTGGACGTTGATGTGGCGGTTGCAGGGGCCGCGGCGATGGCCTCCGCAGTGGCGCGCTGCTCCTCAGCTGCCGCTTCGTCCAACGCAATGAAGAATTGTGTGAAGGAGAAGTCGACGAGGGACATTGATGAGGGCCGGCGCGGCGGTGGGGTGTCAGTGGTTTGTTCATGATGCTGATCCGGCGGCCGCTGCGCAGGCGGTGAGGCAGCGAGCTGAGTGACCATGAAGGCGCTGTATTTATGTGTGTCTTGTGCGTTGTGATGGTGCCAGATGCACCCCGCTTTCTCTATGAGTTCCTCAGCGATGGAGGCGTCTATGAATCGCCTACGGTGCTAAAAAGACGTTACGCGAGTGCACTGCGGGGCTGTTCATCCGAATTATGTGTGCGTTTGCGCGCCTGTGGGCCGGCTGCAGAGGGTGGGCACGGCAAAAGCGAACACAAGAGGAAGGGATCGGAGAAAAGGAAAGAGGGAAGAGAGCACCAGTTAGGTGAAGTAGCATCCAAAGCCACGGCGCTGGGACTCGGGGGCGGGGGAAGCGTAGAGCTTTCCGTGCAACCACCGCCGCTTTTTTTTTGGCTAGCTTGGCCGCGTGCGCAAGCGCGTCACAGCGGCAAGAGGCAATAAAGGAAAGAGCGGAAAGACCCCCCTGTGAGGCTTCGCGGAGCCAGCGCTTGAACACGCCAGCTGTCTCCCCCCCGCTACTATTCTGGCGTCTACCTGAGATGGACGAACACGATCGCGTGCTGACTTTATCTTATCAGTTTATGTGCGTGCATGTGAGGGCGGGGGGGGGGGGAACCGCTACACAGGCAGCAGAGTACAAAAGGAAAGGAATAGAGGGGAGGGGAGGGGAGGGGGAGAGAAAAAGACGTGGCCAACTTGTACGCGCAGCTTCTCCTGCAAATCTCTGCGCCCCTTCGTTGATGCCATGCGCACCGGCACCAAGTAGAGAGAGTGCATGGGCAGAAGCGGAGAAGAGTGAGGGCAATGTCGTTTTCGTCTCATCCTCCGCGTGCACGTCTGTATGATGAGTGGAGGAGGTGCCGAGCCGAACAAGAGCGTTGCCCTTCGCCTCTTTGCTGTTCGCTTCCGCTCCAGGGCCCTTCCACACCACACGTCTCTCGTTCATTACGTACACACGCCCAAACTTAAATTGCGAAAAGTGCCAAAACGAAAACAAACAAAAAATATCTGAACGCGGAAAGAGCGCTCCTTTTGTTGAACGTGTGCGCTGAACGTGCTCCGTTCATCACCACGAACACGCCAGCCAAGAGTTTACGCGGACACACAACCACAGCTCACCGTAGTACCTCTGCTGCACCACGGCTGCATCCCTGGTCCTCTAGGACGAGCCATCTGCCGTCGAATTGGCGCCATGCATCGTACGGGCTCTTCCTGTCCTACCCCGTCTAGGGTCCTGCTCGAGGGCGGAGACGGTGGCGTCCGTCGTGCGGGTAATAGAGGATGCCGGCTTGGCGCCTGAGATCGGTGACCGGGTCCCGTAATGCGTGGAGATGGCGGCAGCTACTCTGCCGTTGCCGGTTTATCGCCACCTTGCCAGCTTCGCCCCCCCCCCCCTGCGTTCCACTTCACAACGCGCAGCGACTAGCGGAAGCGCGAAGGCGGCGGGCCAGCAGCGCAAGCGCCGGTGCCCAGGTACGTCGCGACATGCCACCCTCCATCGCTGTAGGGCCCGTGCCGAGCACCATGAGGAGGTAGGGCGAGCCCGCAGCACGTCAAGCCCCAGCTCCACTGCTTCACACTCAGTGTGATCGCTGCGGGCAAGGGGGTCACGGACTGCTGTTGCCGTGTGCATGAGTGTGTTAGTAGCGTGGAGCATCGCGGCCGCGCCTGACTTGATGTCTGTCTGCGTCGCACCACCTGTCCACACCGGGTAAGGGAGCCTCGCGAGGCGGAAGAGTCGCTGCCTGCATACCCCAGCGGGAGAGCTGCGGGAGCGTTGTGACGGCACCGTCATCCGGCATGTGCACACGTCCTGCGCCACCGAGGAAACAGACAGCTAAAAAATGTGCCACACACGGAGCTGCCGTACAACCGAAAAAAAAGCAAGAGGTGAATAAAGCCCCAACGCAGCGAGGAGGGGGGAGGCCCGACCCCTCATATGTGTGCTGTCGGCACGATGGAGGCCTGGGCACGGGCGAGCCTTGGAGACGCGGTTTACTCTCCACCCGCCTTCGTCTGCTAGCGTGCCTCCGAGCGCGCCACGTTCATCCTAGCTGGCGACACCCAGAGCTGACAGTAGGTTGTAGTAGCTGTTTGTGTAGGTGCGGATCAAATTAGGGCCAGCCTCCGCGGCAAACGCTGAGTCCATCGAGAAGATCTCGGCTGAGGCGGTGACGGTGATGCTGCCCATGTTCTTGCTGTACACAGCGATGCCCGTCTGCGACTCGCCGCCAGGGAGGTAGAGGCGACCAGTCATGGTCTCCAGACCGCCATCCTTGAAGACCTCGATGACGCTGTCGTCAACGAAGATGTGCAGACGCACCACGTTAGGGTTCGTCTGCTTCACAGGCGAGCGGCCAAGGAGAGGCTGTCGGGAACCGATAGAGCCGGAATGGGTGCGGTCCATATATAGCAAGGGGATGTTCACTGTGCCGCTGTGCGCGGTCGCGTTGTACACGCGCCGGCTCGTCTTCCAGTACAGGGCGCACGTCGATGACGGCGAGGTGGTGTACGTCCACGAAACGCACGTGCGCTCCTTTGCGCATTCCGCGCTACAGTTGCTCGCGGCATTGGTGCCAGAGCCAGGGTACATCTTGATGGGTGCCCACGTCGTGTCCTGCGCGCGGTTGGAGATCGGCTGCCGCACCGCCGCCGGCATGCGTACCGAGACGGTCGTGTACTGGCTGAGGTCCGCGTTGGTACGGATCATCACACCGAACTCGGGCGCGGCACTTTCGGTGTAGTAGGTGTTTCCTTTGAAGGAATCCATGCTGGAAAGCTTGAAGGTGACGATAATCTCGTGCTGACGAGTGGCATTCGCGCCGGCCGTGATGAGGATCTGTGGCGTGCCATCCACCAGCACGAGCGGGTCGGTCTCCGGACGCGAATAGAGGTGGCTCAGACGCAGCCCCTTCAGCTCCGCGATCGGGTACGTCTTGATCTTCTTCTCGACGCTGTCGTACTCGATGCCGCGCAGCAGGTTCTGCACACCAGACCAGCCCTGCGAGGTGATCTGCTCGTTGCTCAGCTCGTCGTTGGTCCAGCCCCACATCATGCGGCGTTTGAGGATGGGGTCGTAGAAGGTCTTGGAGGCGTAGAACGGGCCGTAGTCGATGAAGGTGAAGCTGCGCGCGGGGTCCGCGATGAAGACGTACTTGCCGGTCACCGGGTCAGCCTGGTAGGAGCCGTAGACGATGTAGTCGCGGTGCGAGGGCATGGTGGAGACCTTGAGGTAGTGCTCGCCGCCCTGTTTCAGCGTGAAGAAGTCGGGGCACTCAAACATGTGGTCCAGGTCGTACTTGTAGACGTAGAGGCTGTGGGAGAAGCTGTAGCCGCTCTGGAAGCTGGGGTCGGTGGTGCTGAACAGGACGATGTGCGCGTTGTCGCCGTCTCTGTCCTTGATGCGGGCTGCGAACGCGATGAGCCACTGGCTGGGGTTGGCGGGGTCCCGCCACCACTCCGTCGGGTCGCGGAAGTTGCCCAGACCCACCAGCCCGGGCACGCTCTCCTCGGTGAGGATGGGATTCAGCGGGCTTTTCTCGAAGAAGCTCAGTGTGCGCTTGCCGGCCAGGTCGCTCGGCGAGATGGTCGCGACGCACTGCCGCTGGATGTTCTCCGGCTCGGTGCAGGTGTACACCATGACCGGCTCGCTGTAGTTGTTGTTCATCATGGTGCCGGAGTAGGCGCCCCACTTGTCGTACCACCTGTCGGCGTACGTCGCGATCGGCGTGCTCGGGATCGTCCACTTGACGTAGTCGTCCGACGTCACGTGGTACCATGCAATGTCACCCCAGAGCGGACCGTTGGGGTTGTACTGCATGTACAGGTGAATTTTGCCGGTGACGGGGTCGCGGTAGGGGCCGTTGGGGTCGTTGATCCAGTTCGTCGGCGGACGGATGTGGTACTGTGGCTTTGAATCGATGTGCATAGACGGGCCAGGGGTCGGGGACGGGGCGCTGTCGCTGCTGTCTATTGGCTCCGATGACGACGACGACGACGGGATCTGCGAGCGCACGCAGCTGTTGATGTTGTTGTGCGTGGCGTAGAGCATCGCGCAAACCGTGTACACGCGGCAGAACGTCGTCGTGCACGGGTCGTCGACCACGCCACCGGTGCGGAGGGTCATGTAGTTCTCAAACAGTGTGTCGTTTGTGAACATCTTCGCCACTGCCGCATGAATCGCCGAGACATTGGAAAAATCGGTGATGCCAAGGGCGGCGGCCACCTCCAGACCACTGCTCCATTGAACAAAGGCGGCTTGGGCAAACCGCTGCCTCAAGGTCTTGAGCTTCCACGTGGCCGTGTCGAAGTCGCCGATGAGGTACGCGGGCTGGTTGCCGTACAGCGGGGTCATGGCGTTGATGACGATGAGCGGCACCCCCATCTCCTCGTCGCCGAGGACAGCAAAGCGGTGGCTGTGACCGAAGAGCTGAAGGACAATGATGTCCCTGTTGCTCGACAGCAGGGAGGTGTAGGCGTTCTGGTACATGGGCTTCCAGTACATGTCGTCCTCCACGGGGCCGACGGCGCCGCGGTTGATTACGCGGAAGACATCGGGCTGTGGAGGGATGTGACCAATGATGATCACCTTCTGCCCTGCAGCGCGAGCCGCGTTGATCTCGCTCTCCATCCAGGCCAGCTGTCCACACGGGTCCGTCTCGGTGTCGGGAAGGGCCGGTGACAGATTGTATGTCCACACCAGGGTGTGCACGCCCAGTACGCGCAGATGAGCGCTGGCGATGCCGCTGTAGTAGCCGCACTCGGACATCACCGTTCCTTGCGTCGTGTTCAGCAGCTTGTAATGCTCCATTATGCCGATCTGCGTATTCAGGGTGGTGTGCGGGGTGGCCGTGATGTTGAAGAAGTAGTTTGGAATGACGTCGTTGTTGCCGAGGACGGTCGTCATGGGCGGTCTGTTGAAGCTAGGGTCCTTAGAGACATCCATGATGCGCGCAAAGTACTGCGACAGCGGCTCAAACACGTCGGACGTTGTCAGCGACGTGGAACTCATACCATGCCGCTGCCAATCACCCGCGAAGAACGTGTAGGTGGGGCGCTGCATCATGATGTCGCTGGTGGCAATGGCCAGGAGCGCTGCGGGTGAGTCACAGCCGGGCTGGCCAAAGGGCGAGGCCGACGTGGTGTTGCAGGTGCCATGGGCGCTAGCCGTACCGTAAGCTGGATCGTAGTGCACATCGGAGACGAAGCTCACCTTGATGGCTGCCGCGGCACCTGCAGAGATGACGAGGGCGGCGACGGCGACGGCGAGCGCACGGACGGCTGCCGACACGGTGCCACCAACGTGAAGATGATGATGCTGGCGAGGCATACCGAGCCCAAGGGGACGAGTGCAGCAGCTCTTACCGTTCGGTGGAAAGTACTGCAATGGCGACCGGAAAAGGTGGAGGGGAGAGAGGAGGAGGGGGAGGGGAGTGCGTGCTGCTCGCGACCTTTTCAGCGGGTTTTTCTTTGCTTCGCACCACCGGCTTCACCTGCGAGCGTCAATGATGCTGTCAGTGTCACGTGCGCAAAACGGCGAAGTCCAAAAAGGAGAGCGCGCAAGGAAAGCGTGGGGAAAAGGGGACAGGGGAAACCAGTGATGCTAACATACAAAAGTCACACCCGCTCGCATGACACTCTCTTACCTCCCCACAAAGAAAAAGGAAGAAACGGAGGGAGAGGGAGCGACAGAAAAACACCGAGGGACGACGATGGGATGTCGAGAGAGGCAGAGAGATAAGAGAAGGAAAGAATAGAAAATAACAAAGTAACCCAAAACAACGATAAAAAATAGGGTAAGAGACAATTCTGTTTTCTTTTTTTCGTTGTTGGAGGGGGAGGGGTTAGCGTTATGGTGTCCACGGGTTGCACGATTGCACTTGTCTACGCGTGCTTCATACTTCTTTTCAACGAAGTATGCCTGGTGGCGAAGGGAGGTGTTCTCCGTGCCCAGATGAGAGAGGAGGAGCCGAGAGACGCTGATGGGTGTGGAGGAAGACGAGGAGTCGGCGAGCTAGACAGGAAGAAACAATAGAAAAATGTAGAGGTACGTTTTCTGTTGAGGTTGACAACCTCAAAGGCCGGTGTGCGTGTTTGAGCGGTAGTGTGTGTGTGGGGGGGGGTTGGAGATGCTATTATGACAAGCCTGAATCAAGGGAGGAGACGCTGGAGACAGCGCACTAGAGGAAGGACAAGAAACACACACAAGAAAAAGGTCGATGTAGACTGTGCAGAGTGACGGAGACAGAGGAGTCAATATGCACAGGCACGCAATCCGAAAAACAGACACAAAGAATAGGCAAGAGAGCACGGAAGGGACAGCTCTTTTTCAAGGAAGGTAGAGTGCACTGAGAGTGTTGATCGCGTTCTCTTTCGTCCTGCTTGTGGGTCGGGGGTGCCTTCGTTACACGTACTGATGACACAGACACACAGACAGACAACCTGACTCAAACGATGGCTGACGCGGAAGACATCTCGTGCGTATGTGGGTGTACGTATATACACGTATATAATGCGCGTACATGTGTGTGTGTGTGTGCCGTCAAGTAAGAGGCATATGTGAAGAGCAAGAGGCGTAGGACATCAAGGCGACAAGGTAAGGGCCGGGGAGGTCAATAGATCGGATTCGCATGCGCGCGGCCATGTGAGGAGGATGGCAACAAAGGAGAATGAGAGAGCGAAAAGTAGGGTGGGGGAGGGGGGAGGAGGGGCGAGATGGCGTCAGTTGCCGGTTGCATTGCAAGATGTGGGTACGGCAGCAAAGGAATGCTCAAGTGCGACGACGAACTTTATGCTCGCTTCCGACAGCCGTTGGCGAGTGTCTGCGCGATGAGCAGGGCGGGATATGCACGGGGCACAAATCACTAGCAACGCTCTCAGCTTCCACCTCATGCTGTGCCACCTCACCCCCACCTTGCTATGCATGAAATACCAGACACCAGAGAGCGTGGACGGGTGGGGGTGGGGTGGGGCAATGAGACAAAGTCGCGTCAGATGGCAAGGCCGGAAGAGGGTATGCGTGTCGCGTGATTTCGGTGCAGCACGCCCACACCCAGTTATCGAAGTAGAAGATGTCTCTGCACGCGGCTTTCGGGCAGGTGCCGCCGCGTATCGCATTGGTTTCGATGCGATTCCCGATACCACGAATCCCGTATCATCATCACGACCACCATCAAAAAAAAACCCAGACGCACACGGACAACTGGGCAGGCGCCGAGCACTGCTCCGCCCCGTCACAAACGTTGCTGAGTCACCTAGGCGTACCAGTAGACTAGCGCCACGAGCATAAAAAGAGAGAGGGAGGAGTAGCGCGCGAACCACCATGCAGGCCTCCACGCCAGCAGCACCGGTAGCTCCTGACGACACTTCACCGGCTGCTGCGCTTCCCACCCGGTGAGCCGCTCCCCACCCATGACGCCTACCTTCTCGAAGCTTGTCCACTGCGACACGTCCGCAGCGGCGACGTCGAGGCCACCATCGGCTTGAAGACGTCCTGTCATGGCGCTCACGACCCGCTGCCGCACCAGTAGACTCTGCTTCAGCAGTCGAAGACTCTGCTGCGGGTACGGATTGTGCAGGACGAGCCAACTCCACAGTGCCACGTCAACGTCCTCTGGCTCTGGTGCAAACGGGATGTACTTGTACAAGAGAAACGACATGTACTCAAACGGCGACGCGGAGGCCGGTACCACGTCAGAGGCACGCAGCGATCGACGCAGCCTCCACCGTGACGTCTGGGGTATTACCCTTGGTGGTGACAGCGGTTGCGTGGCCGCGGCAGGGGTGACCCCACCAGGCGCGGCCTCGGGCTGGCGCCGACTTGCCGGTCTCTCCTTCAAGACAACGGCCGATCGAGATGGTAGGAGCTGTGCCAGCATATTCCACAAGGTCCATGACAGGAGAACCACGAATCGGAGAGGGTAGTAGAGAAAACGCGTCCACCGCGCGCTGGGCGAGGATGAGCACGGGTGAAAGAAAAGACTGAGCAGCGTTGTGTGCTGCTTGCCAGCGCCGTTGAAGCTGCTGTGGAGACCATCGGAAAAGAAGCCGCTGTCGCAGCGGTACGCCTCGTTGTAATGGCGGTAGTCCTTCGAGCCCGACACCAGCGGATGCACCGCCGCTGCTGAGTTACCCGGCGCAGCGGCGCCCGTCCGCGCAGAGACGGACTCCGAAAAGCGAGACTGCGACGTCTCTGTTGTCGCAGAGCGATGACTGACAGATTGCGTTCCTGATGGCCGCCCGCGATGACGGGGCAGCAGCGGATGCGCGGCTGCGTCTTCATCGTCGCCACCGGTCGCCGCGGCTGCATCAGAACCACGGGCGGAAGACTCGAGCGACGGCGGCGCAGACGAGCGTGAGCTCGGTAGCTCGCTCGTGTGCAGTGCCTTCCCCACCGACGACACTGGCTCCAACGTCGCACCACCCTGGCTCTGTGGCCGCGCCTCTAACAGCTGACGTCGCAGACGCTCGCGCCATTCAAGAAATACCTGATCTCTGCACCAACCAACAGCCAGCTCAAGACTGCGCGGCGGCTTCTCTGGCATGCCGCCTGCGGCTGGGAAAGAGCGCAGACTCTCTGCGGCCGTCCCCTTCTCCACGTTGAAGCTGTACGAGGAGGTGCGCACCGCCTGCGCCGCTTGCAGCGGGGACGCAAACTGAATGTACACCTCCGACCGCGCAGATGTGGTGAGGGGCAGGTAGTGCGCCACAGTACGACCAACGTAGGCGTCGAAGTAGTCGCGCACATCAAGGACGTCATCAGCCGACACCCCACTCACCACAACCCACGTCGAGGCAATGAAGCAGCCCAGCGTCTGCTGCTCCAGTCGTGTGTACTGTGACGGCTGCGGGCGAGTCTCAGGTCCATCGGATGCCGGGTACGCGGACTGCGGCACATGATCGCGGAACTCGCGCGGCAGAAAGCCTCGTAGGATGCTCTCCGTGGCATCAGCGGAGTCAGGCACGTTCACTTGAGGAGATTCAGGGATTGGTCCCCCGCGACGCCGCTGCCGCCGTTCCTGCCAGTCGCCGACTGTCTGCTTCCACATAGCACGTTAGGCAGAAAAACAAAAGGGAAGGACAGTCCGCGGGCGTGCAAAACAACAAGGCCGTCTCTCTATTGTGCGTCGTGCTGTGGGTGGATGGGGGGAGGAGAAAGGGAGGGAGGGGGATGAGAAGGAGGGGGAGTGGTGATTATGGACGACAACAGGTGTGGACGCGCGTCTGTGTGCATGTGTATGCGTATGCTTCTGTGTGCGCCAAGGCTTGCTGCGCCACTCGCTGATGGTTGCACCTCCAAGCCACCCTCTCACGTGATTCGTGAAGGGCGAAGAGCAACGAAAAGTGCGAATGGGCATTTCTCCTTACTGCGCTACACAATGCACGTTTATGCCGCCGTCGTTTATGCCCCCCCCCCTCCCCCCTGCCGGTTTCCTCCGTCTCCAGACGGTCCGTACCAACGCGAGGGGGGGGGGGCTTGCAAAGCAGGGGTCCTCATCTCCGCGACCTCCTACACACGCAGTGTGTGCATGGGGAGGGGGAGGGGGAGACCAAAGATGACGGAAATGCGGCGCCTCACGTTGGTGACTACACAGGTGTCGAGTCTTCTGGGGAATGAGTGCGTGTGTGGGGGGAGGGGCTGCGAGGCAAGGCGATCACTCCCTCTCCTTCCCATACAAGCTACCCGCTACGCAGACAGGCGTCGGCGCATGTTTGCGTGCTCGCCTCGAGTCGAGCAGGATCCACGAGGAACAGCGATGTCGCCGTGCCGCTGCTTGGTTCCACCAAGGCGGCTGGGGGCTGCACGCCGTGCTTGCTACACAGGCACAGATACTGCGGTGCCGCTTCCTCTTCTTGCACGGTGGCCACGATGGGTGTCATGGCACGCGCGGCGCCAGGTGCAGCACTCCAGTCGAAACTCATGCGCAGGGAGCGAGAGAGCGGCGCCTGACACGCAGCCAAGGCGCGGCTGATTGCTTCCTCCTGCGCATGGCTGCACTTGTGTCTGCCCGCCAACCACAAGAGAAGCGCCGCCAGTACGTTATCCGTCGCTGCTTGCCCATCAACGGCATCGACTGCCACCTTGGCAGCATCCGAAGGCCCGCCAACGTTGATGCGGTAAAGCCCCGCCTCTTGAGAAAGCGTCTCCTGCAGCGCTTTGATAAGGTCATCTTTTTCTTCTTCGTAGTTGATGCCCTCGGCACCTGCCTGCAGGCGATCGCGCCGTAGGGCAATCAAACATTTTGCCGGATTCGATGGGTCTTTCGCAGCATCCACCGCCACCTCACTCAGTGTGCGAGCACGCGGCACGTGCTGCAGCGCGTCGCGTGCCTCTGCCGCGTCGCCGAGGCGTGGCCACAGCACTCCAACGCCACCCCCCGCAACCGCTCGGACGTATGGGTGCGCAAAGACGCCGTCGAGGCGCGTGCGTGACAACGGATGCAGGTAGAACGCCAGCGCGAAGTCGGCCGTGACGTCAGCGTCACCGACGTTGTCGTCCTCGCACCTGTCGGGGTGCTTGTCGACCCAGCGCGCTGTACTCCACGCCCTAAGGCGCTGCAACGCCTGGTCCTGGCGCATGTGGAGCTGTGTGAGATCCACCGTCGGTGCCACCAGTCCGAGCAGCTCGCGCTCGCTGTCGATACGCAGGCGTCGCAGCGAGGCGTAATGAAAGGGAACCAGGAAAACCGACACAAGAGAAATTCCCCAGAAGAAGTAGAAGAGCGCCTGACGGCGACGCATCGCGGCCGTGCGACGCGGCGGCGGCGCAGCCGCGTGCAGCATCTCGTCCAGCTTCCACAGAGTGCCGTACGGTAGCATTGCGTGCTGGGCTGCCGTTGCGTATGACAAAGAAGGAGAAAGCGGCCGTGTGTGCGAGGGAAGGATGGAGCAGAGCTGCTTGCCGGCGTCCGCTCCTGCATCGCCACCGGCGAGGGTACAGCTTGTGGTGCTGAAAGGACTGAAGACAAGAATACATAAAAGGACTTGCCGGTGGAGGAGAAAGGTGGTAGGGGAGGGGGGGGGTGAGTGCCGCCTGGTACAAAAAGGGTGACGCGTCCCTAGAGGCGCGCGCGCTGCAAACGGCTGCCTGTCCGCTTTACTCCGCCACACCAATTCCCATACGCACGAGGTTTGTCACCTCTCCACGCGCCCGCTTTCGCAGAGCCACACTCTCAAACACACACACACACACACACAAGCTTATAGCCCATCTTCATCCCCTACTCGCTCCTACAAGAGGGGGAAAGGGGACGGGAAGAAACGCCACGTTTTTTGTTGAGTGTGGGTGGGGTGGAGTGGGGGTTCCTCACATGTGGGCTGTCATGCGCACACATGAAAAAGCGCGCTGTCCTTTCCCTCTGCTTTGCTGTAACGTACATCAGCGACGCCCACAAACGACTCGACCAGCTGCCGAGCGGGACGAGAAGAAACGAGTGGATGAGCGAGAGCCGGGTACAGAGGATGAGCACACGACGCTTACCTACTCCTTTTCCGGTGGAGCAGAGACGTGCCAGCGCGCAAGCAAAGACGTCGCGGCGTCGGGACTGGAAACTTATCCAGAAGAACGACAGCGTGCGCTCAGACAGGCATACACGCATGAGCTTCATTTACATCCGTAGAGAAAAAAAAAGGAAAGAGCTAGTTGCTAGTCGCACAGACGTCTGCGGCTAACCGTTCTACACCACTATGCGCTCGCTCCTGCCGGGTCCACCAATCGTGGATGGGAGGGAAAGGCAACTCACTGTTGCTGGTGGCGGCGCCGCGGACTGTAGACCACGTTGCAGTTCCTCAAAGCGCATTTCCAGCCGCACCTGCTCTTCCCGCGCCGCGGCTGGCATTTCCATCGGCCACTGAGTGCTTAGCACACGGTGGTAATGACTCAGTTGTGCGAGCTGCTCGTGCCGGTACAGTTCCCTTCGCGCCACCTCTCTCTGCAGCGCCGCGCGCGAGGTCCTCAAAGCCGTGAAGGGGTTTACTTGGTCCACCACATATTGGACATAAGCTGTGTTGGCCGCCGCGTTGGAAAGGGCAGCCGTTGAATCGCGCACCCACGCCACATCGGCGTACTCAACTTCTGCTCCAGCGCCGGCAGCGGGCCGCTTCCTCTGATAGGCACCAAACTGCTGCGGTGGCTGAAGGGTGGGGGGGAGCCAGCGACTGCCATGGCTGAGGAGCACGGCCAACGGGGGTAGGGACGCCGTGTAGGCGCTACTGCTCTCAGGAGCGGGGGAGGGAGCACCAGAAGCAAAGGATGCAGGCAAGGGTCGCCTGATGGCCGGGGGTATGGCCGGCGCCAACACTCCACAGAAGAGCAGTGAGAGTCGGGCGACAGTCGCCAAGCGCTGCCAGAGGACACCGCGATTGCCGCTGGTTGCGGCCGGGTGCCCGCAGAGAAGAACGCCAATTGCGTCAGCGCCGTATATGTGCCCCGGAGCAGTGCTGATGTACCCTAACACACTGCCCGTGGAGATCCCTGGCACCAGGCGCTGGATCACCTGCGGCTCCGATGCTGCTGCCGGCGTGGACGATGCGCATGACTCGGAGAGCGAGGGAAGCACCTCGCTCACGTGCCAGTAGCGGATGGCCTCGCCATTATCGAGCTGACCAAAGCAAATTGGTAAGACGCGCGACATGCACTGCGGTGCAATGCTCGCTGAAGAACAGCCAGCCCGCGCCGCCGCCGTGGCGCCTCCTTTGACGGTGGTGGAAGGGGCCGTTTCAGCAGCGCTGCAAACGCACAAAGCTCGTTCTTCGGCTGCAGCGGCGGCTGCCTCGATGGGCGCCAACACGTCTGTGCGGAGAAGCTGCGCAGTCCGAATGAACGGCTCGGCTATCTCGCGCATTCGCCGCAGAAGAGACGGGCACCACCCAGTGGCCCGCTGGCGCGCGTACGCTGCGGTCTCTCGCCGTTGCTCGCGCGCATACATCAGCTGCGCCGCTCGGGGCAGACGATGAGGACTGTAGTGGGGACTCACCAGGGCGCGTAGCAATTCCTCGTATGTGCTTGGTCGCTCCGGGTACAACACCTGCGGTGCGTCGTTGGCTTCCGCCAGCCCGCGCACCTCCCACACGCACCGCGCCCCGTCCACCAGGCGCATGCCACCGCCGCACGCTAGATCAAAGAACAGCAGTCCCTGCCCCACCGCGTACGCAGCAGGAGAGGCATGCGTGATGGTGGCGAGCACATCAGCAGGCTCAATCGTGGCGATGGCGTGCTGATGAAGGACGCGCACGGCGCTGGTGGAGGGGCGTGCAAGCACCGTTTCAAACGTACCCCCGCGGTACGCAGGGGTGCTATTTGCGCCGCCTTCTCCACCCTCCTCACCCTCCAAACCATCATCCTCGTCCGCGTTCGCCTCGGTGCCTACGGTGGAGAACGCGGCTGGAAGCGTTGGCGCGGCCGCCCATCGCCGCTGCAAGATCGTTCCATCACCGAAGACGGCAACAAAGAGGGCCTTGCACTCCCTCGCTTCTTCGCTGCTCCCCACAGGAGCGGGCGCAAGATACACTCGAGGCATGGTCGACGCTTCCACGCACCACCGCACGGAGAGCTCTGCTGCGTCAGCCGCCGCCCCGAAAAGGCTGTCCTCCACCGCCTGCAGCTCTTCCAGGAGCGCGCACAAGGTCGGGGAGGAGAGCGACGCTGACACGGAAGTGCCATCGGGGCGGCGCACGAGCGCACGCCGCCGCGCCTCGCGCGGCGCGACCGTCGTGATGGTGGTGCCGTCCGGAAACACGACGACCCGGGCAAGCATGGCGCCCGCGCGGCCGCCGTTCTTTTTGGCGTCGGTCTCCGAGTAGGAGGCCAAAGACTCGTACTCAGTCACCGTCAAGCCGTCTTGGCGGGAGCGTATATGGCAGTGGTGGACCGCATCGTAGGTGATCTCGGTGTGTATGAAGGGCGGGGCCTGCGCGTCATGGGCGCCAGTGCTGCTCTTCATGCCTTTGGAGTTAGCACGCGCGATGCGCACCTGTACGCGCTGAAACGCGCTGGGGTGAACCGTCTTCGAGCCGGCAGCGGGTGCGTTCGCAGAGGCGCCTCCGGTGCTACTGCCGTTGCACACAAAGCACCGACCGTCCAGCGTCACCAACGTGTCACAATACGGCGACGTCGACTTGGGCGCCGCCGACGTAGCGACGACCGGTTTCAGCGGCCGCCGTACCATGATTGCACCGCTAGGAAACAACAACTGCTGCATCCCTGAAGCGTAGAAGCGTTGCACCACGCCGGTGCGCTCGTCGACCTCGCAGCTCGTCTCCTTTTCGGACGACGCTTCCAGCTCCACCGATGTTGCTGCGGTGATTTCTGTTGGGCAGTGGTGGACGCAGTAGAGAGTGACGCGCTCCTCGAGGAGGACTGCGCACGTCTCGATGACGCCACCTTGCGGCAAGGTCGCTGTCTGCTGCCCGCTCAGCTCCTTCAGCGACACCGCGGCGGCCGCCGTGGTGCAGGATGAGGTGTTCGGGTAGTAGCGAAGGCGGATGCGTGACTCACCGTCGCGCCACTGAAAGACCGCATTGCAGGTGGTAAGCGTTAGATCGATGGGCGGAACCATACTGCTGCAATCTTGTCTGCCGCTGCCGCGTGTGCACGTGAAAAGAAGTCCGTCATCCCAGTGAACGGTCAGGTGCACGTTGCCGACTCCCGTGCTCGACGGCGTCGCGTGCAGAGTAGCGCTGACCTCGGTGGCTTTGATGTAGCGGCACAAACGCTGTGCCTCACTCACCCACACCTCCAACACCGCATCGCCAAACGGATAGAGGGTCTCGTGAATATCGAAGCGCATCGGGGAACTTTCTGTAGCCATTGCACTTTCAGAAGGCGCCGACGGCACGCCACTCACGCCGACAAGTGACGTCGACACTTCGGCGTGTCGCTGCACGTACTGGGAGATGAGGTCGTGCATTGCACGCATCGTCAACTCCGCCGGCCCCGCGCGCAGTTGCATCGTCACGTCACTGCCTTGCTGCTGCTGTAGCAGCGACTGCCACAGTGCGTAGACTTCCACTGAGGTCACAGTCCCTGCGCGGGGGACCATGTCTACCCACCTACGCGAGCGCCGCTGTCCCAGCGAGGGGCGGCTGCTTTGCCACGCCTTCGCATCGGAGTGCGGCCCTCTCCCTTTCTTGATATACTCTGCCATCTGCACATCCGGCACTACCACCCCGGCAACCCACATGTGTGTCACTCTTCGTGTCGGGTGCACGTTGAGGGCGTTGTGCGCGTAGGCAGACGTGCGGTGCACCTCACCATCTTTGTCTTCCTCAGTTGACGCAACTGCGTCGATGCCTCTGCCGGCACTACCGGCCGCAGTCGCGGTTGGTGACTGGAGAGAACGGTAGTGAAAGGCGCAGGAGCGCCACGCAACGTTGTGGGCACCAAAACGCTCCTGAAAGTCAACAATGGACGCCGCGATGGCTTGCACTGGTAGCTGCTGCGTCACGCTCCAGTCGTCGTCCGCGCAGACAACTTCCTCCCTGTCCGCGGCGGAGGTGTGACCATGACTGGGCAGCGAGGCTGAATGGCGCGTCGACTGCAACTTGGTTTCTCGCAGCAGCTGATACAGAAATGCCTGCTGAAGCATGTGCTCGTAAATGCGAGGCATAAGGTTCTCTGCCGCCGCTCGCGTCGCCAGCATTTCGTTTTCGCTGCTTTCCTTGCTTTGGTGAAGCTCCGTCAACAGCGCGGGGCGCTGCAGCGCTACTGGCTTCGACTTGGTTGCCAGGTGCGCTTGCATCGGGTCCACGGAGACCAAGTAGCGCTGTAGTAGGCCCAGCGCGCTAACCTGCTCCGTGCCCGCAGTGCTAACGTCGGCTGACCCTCCACGGTGCTTTTTCCGGCTCTGATGCGACGGCGCCGACACGTTTCCACCGCGTCCTTCTCCGGCGGCCACCTCACATTGCGGGGCGGCCAGCGTTGACTCTAGCGCTTCCTGTAGTGCCACTGCCGCCTCAGCTAGCGGGCGACGACCGAGAAGATTGCGCGCCATCTCCTTGATGAGATGTACACCCTGCGAGTAGGGCTGAAGCTTTGCTGCGACGCCAGATGTTTGCCAGCGCAGCCGGCGCCGCTGCTGCTGCAGAAGGAGCCCGGTGCTCGGCGTCGTGATGGTCATCGTGGCCATTGTGCTCTGGCGCGTTGCGAGCGAGGAGGAGCCCCCCGTTGCCAGGTCGAGCATTGAAGGTGGAAACCCCGTGCGGGCCGCCGTGGGAGTGACAGTGTCGGTGCCGCGGGCAACGTTCACTTCGAAGTGTCCCGCGTTCTTGGCGACGACGTGCCGAATCATCCACGACACTTCCTGAGGGTACGGCGGCAGCACCACATCTGCGTTGTGGTGGTGAACACGCGCCGACGCTGTCACGGCGCACCGCTTCCCCTCTTGCGCTGCCGCCGCCGCTGCATCACTGGTCCGCGTCTCCGTAGTCGTGGGAAGCCGGGGAACGGTGGCCGCCAGAGTCCCAGCGTTCATGAGGGCCTTTGCGCCTCCGCTACTCGGCACCGACAGCTTCTGAAATGGCCGCGCATACCGTCGGAACAACCCAGAAGGCGGGATCGACATGGCGGTTGCGGCGTCGCTGACGAGATGCCCTCCCGCGCTGCGCGACACCGGCGACTCTGCCGTCGCACACAAAGCCGTTAACTCACACGAGGGCTTCTGGAGCAGAAGTGACTCGCTCACCGTGGCCATCCATGCACAAACGGCGCTCATGATGTTGAAGACGCCACCCGTGCAGCACGCCGATGGGATTGACCGCTGCACCGTTGCCGACGCATCGACGGAGTGATCACCTGCTGCCTTCTCTGCGGCCACACCGCGTGTGCCGTTTCGGCCGTCGTTACTGGCGCCCCGCGCTGGGGTCAGGTTATTATTCAAAGACCATCCGTTGTATGCGTCGATGAGGCGCACGAGGCGGCTCAGCAGCGGCATCAGGGGTGCCTTGCTGTTCCCCTCCGTGCCACCAGCAGTCTTCCCATAATCGACCACAACCGACAGCACAGCAGCGGCCCACTGCACGATGCTATCCGTCGCGACGCTTGCCGACGTGGCAGCATCATCCGGCCCGCGGCAGTGCAGCGTCAAGGGAGGCACTGGTGCGATGGGCAACGCTGCCACTTTCCACAGAGGCAGGGGCCACCTGGAATCGTCAGGCAAAAGTCGAGATAGCGACAAGTGAACGACCTTCTCAAATGCGACAGAAGAGCGCTGGTGCCCCGTTCGAGGATCGCCGTCGGCGCCGCTGCTTACCTGCTCCACCGCTGAGCTACTAGCCGCCAGCGCGGCGGCTGAATCGCTCAGGTACGCGTGCACCCACCGCAGCAGCGGCGCGTGCGCACACCACATCCGCTCGAACGATCCTTCCGTCGCCGATCCCGCCATATCTGCATCCGACGCGGTCATCACTGCCTGCTGAAAGGCGGCCATCTTGCTAAGGTACAACGTCAGTTCTCCCTCGAGGCCTGCTGGCGACGGCGATGGCGCTGCCAGCGCTGCGACCTGTGGTGGTGATGCTGATGCTACGCCTCTCGAGTAGAGGTAATACGCGAGGGAGCGAGGGTTGGTAGTGCAGTACGGGAACTCCGCCGGCGTCCCCTGCAGGTCGATCCCCATACTCAGCTGCCGAGACTGTAGCGCCGTTTGATGCGATGCAGACGGCGCGAGTGCCGACGCATTCACTCCTGCGGCGCCTCGCCCGCTGCGGCTCTTAGAACCTCGCGATCCGCTTGGCGCCGGCCCGCTCGCACGAGTTGCCTTCGTCGCTGCCCCCGTTTGCGGACTGGCGCCACCGCGCTGCGGGGGCATCGACTTCTTCGTGTTTCCGCTGCTGAACGGACGGGGTCCCCTTGGAGAGCTCGCTTGCGAGTACGTCCATTTTGCCAGGTGTGCTTGCAACACACCGAGCGTGTCTTGCGCAGCAGCGCTGCTGGCCGAGGGGTCATAGAGATAGAAAGCGGTGCGTGGCACCAGCCGCACCCAGCGTTCCACGGCGGCTGCCTCATCAGGGATGTGTATGGATGACGGACTCACAGGAACGGGGCAGGCGTACGGCGAGAAAACGTGGTCCGTGCCGTCGGAGGTGTAGGGAAGAAAGCCGCTTACCATTCGTGGATCTGCCATGGCCCACACAACAGGTACGTGGGCCGGAACAACGCTGCTGTTGGTGGCATGCAGGTGGTCCCGCAGGATCGGCCGAATGGTGCTCCAAAAGGCGCGTGTGACAATCGCGGCGGCCTGGAAGCCGCATGTGTCGCGCTTCTCCCTGCCAGAGGGCTCGAAGCTGTCGGCTGCAGGTACATCCATCTTCTCTGCGCTGCTGCTCCGCTCTTCCGCAGAGAGGGCCGAAAGCTCGGCGAGCACGCCCTCCTCATGAGCCAAGCGGTACACAAAAATCACGTACGAGGGAGCAGACGCTGGAGTCTCACCTGGAATCATGACCAGCTCGCACGGTGGCAGCTCTTTAGCGAGATAAAGCTGACGCTGTTCCCGCTCCATTTCACTCATGTGGCGCTGCATCCCCGAGAGCATCGACGAGGAGTGCATCGAGCTGCGCGAGGTCGAGAGCCTGACGGAGCTTGGGCGCTGCTGCTGCGGTGTGTTTCTGCGGCCATTGCCGCCGGCGGGGCGCTGAGAACCACCTTCCTTCGCTCCAGCGGCATGCAAGGACGGGGTCGTGATAGATAACGCTGGAGCCAGGCTCAAGTAACTGTCACCGGGGCTTTCCGAAGAGTGAGTGGGCAAACAGTGGACATGTGGCTCATCCCCTTGCACGGCTGCAGCTGCAGCCGCGACTTCGAACCACGGCACGACATTGTCTCGTACGGCCTTTGCCATTTGGATGCGCCGTGCCGCGTCCGCTGCCCCGCCTTCGCTGGCGGAGCTCTGCTGCCGCAGGATGCTGCACAGCACACGGGCCACTGTGTCCAGTTGCTCCACCGCTGTGCTGCAGCTGTAGAGTTCGACCTCTTCACTCCCGGCAACTTTTGTATTGGTGCTGCTGCTGCTGCTGCTGCTCGCTTTGATGCTCGGTGGCGCCTCACGTCGGTGCCCAGCGGCGGCGTTGTTGCTGCTGGCGGCCGCGGCATCGTCCCTTTGGGATACCTCAGCGTAGTGGCTGGTGAGGAGTGTGACGTGCAACGTCGTCGCACAGGCCAACACGTGGTGCCGTTCGCTGATGCTGCTCTCCATTCTGTGTCCGTGAGTGAAGCGGAGTCAAGGTGAAGGACTTTCAAGGGGTATGGAGGGAGAATGTCATGCTAGAGGCAGTAATGTGCCCTACATACACAGTACTTGTCGCTGTGCACTGCTCCACCGCTTCTGTTGTGCTTAGCAATACAAGCGAGCTGCAGATGTGTGGGCTGGGAAGGAAGAAAGTAGGGAGAATACGAAACGCACAAGGAGCACTGGCCCACGTCCTTGCAGAGCTGGTATGGACCTCCTCCCTCCCCAAGCAGACGCAAGGCGAAGGAGCACCGGAAGCGAGAGGCGGGGCGGTGTGTTTGGCTCGCAAAGCCGTCTCCCCGCCCCGGAGGCTAAGCACCGCAGACTGCGAACAAAAACAGGTAAGTTCTTGCGCGTCTCTCGCATAGGCACCCCCGCCCCGAATCCACACCCCACACCACCGGTGCGGGGTAGGGGAGGTTTTGCTGATGGCCCTTGAGGTGCTTCTTTTGATTTGTTTTGGCGCGTAAAATGACGGAAACAAGCACGAAAAGAGGAAGCGAAGAAACGAAGCACGCGAACCATAAAGTCACGCCAAAGTCCGAGAACCTTCACGGAACACACGCCAAGCGGAGCGGCGCGCCGTCTCCTTCAGCTGCCGTTGCCCGCCGCCTCTCTTTTTCTCGCTTTCCCCATCCCCTTCCTTCACTGCTTGTCGCCGGTGGCCAGTGCCGATGTTCCCCCGCCCGGCAGCAATAGCATGTGTGCATATGTGTGTCGACGGGGAGGGGGGCAACGCCGCTGGATCACCATCGCGAACCAACAAAACGACGCAATCGAGCAAGATCCAGGGGAGGGAGCGAGAAAAACGAAAGGCGAGAGAGCATCGGCAGTTGCGCACACACGCAACCCGCGAAGAACGAGACAGCCGTAACAATCGTGCTTGGCAAGCACGTGCCTGCGCCGACAACGAGACCGACACACAAACACGCACACACGATACCTGCACCCCCTACTAGCAGCCAGGAGACAAGGGAAGAGGGCAGAGGGAGTGGGCGTTTCCATACACACAATCACATACGCATACGATCCCATACATACACATGTGTCTGCAATCATATGCGTGCGCGAATGTTTGTGCTGGTACACTCCCTTTCTCCTCTGCCACCTGTTCTTGCTTCACCAGCTCCTTCCTCACGCCACCACCGCGCGCTTCGTGTTCTTCTTGACGAAGATGGCACGGTCCTTGCGGGCTGCCTTGAGGCGGCGCTGCAGGAGCGGGAAGGACAGGTTTGGAGCGTGGTATTGGGCAATGCTCAGGTGCTTCACCTCGTGGTCCGGGATGCTCTTCACGTTCAGCACCTCGATGTTGTGGTACCGGGCGCGGTGGCGGGAGGCCAGGTCGTGGTACGCCTGGCTCACGGCGCCGGTCTTGGAGACGTCGCGGAACTCCTTGACCATGCGCGTGTAGCCGCAGCGCTGGCTGTAGTACGCGATGTCGACCAGGTAGTTGCGCGCCACCAGCTTCGCATCCTTCACGACCTTGCAGGAGAGCACGTCACCGTGCGTGGCCTTGACCTTGTTCTTGACCCTCATCATGCGCCAGAAACGGCTCTTAGCGACGACGAAGTTTGGGGCGAACACCTCAAACTTGTACACAGTCGGCTCAGGGTTCTTCTCCGAGGGCGACTCGCGGCCGACCACCTGGTAGTGGCGCAAGTGCGGCTTGACCATTGTTTTCTCTTTGGCTCACTACACCAATGTGTGCCGGAGAGGGTGTGCGGAGGTGTGTGGAGATGTTAGAGCGAAAAAGACAGAGCGAGCAAGAGGATTAAGAGAACCGGAAAGGAATGGAGGACTGGGAGCGTTGATGGCAATGGTGGACACTTCAAGACGCGAAGGCTGCGAGCGCCAGCATATGCGAAGATGCAAGCACACAGAGGGCGTTGGGAGCGCTGCCATGCCCCCTTCCGAAGAGGGGGAAAAAAGGGGCATGAGAAGTGCGTTGTTGGACGTGCGTGGCGACTACGCAATGAGTGCGCACCGACATCTCGGCAGAAGATGGCAGCCTACACGCATTGAGGGTTTCGGGGTAGCACGCGCTCGTGCAGCGGCGACTTTGTGCGTCTTTATTCTTGTTGCTGTCCGCTCATGCGTTTGCGCGGCAAGTAGCAGAGAAAAGGCGCGCGTGCGGCGTGTCTGCGTGCGTAAGGAGCACCGGAGGCACACCGTCGCTCTAACCACATAGCAGTTAAAATACGGGGAAAAACGAAAGTTCGTGTTGCCACTTTAGGAGGATGGCGCGAGAGGCGCGCCGCGTGCGTGAAAGCAGCTTCACTCATCTCTGTCGCTCTGCATGCCTGCATCACGGTGCCCAGTGCTGTTGCTGCTCGGCAAAGAGAAGCTGCAGGACCAGGTCCATGCATGCGCGGTAATCGTCGCACCAACGGCGGCTCTCTTTGACTGACATGCGAGGAAGTCGACACGACGCGGAGGTGCACCGCATGCTTGACGCGACTCCATCTATGCTGGGCGCTCGGCCACTGCCGTCAGCAGCACCACCGTTAGTGCCGCTTCGCGTTGACCGTGCTCCAGCCGATGCATTACAGTCGGCCGCCTCGTCAGCACATGCTTGACTTGGTTTCACCGTTGGTGCGCACACATTCCACCACAGCATCCGCTCTTGACTGCGGTGAACGCGTGCCACGACGATTGCGCAAGCCACACAGAGATGCGCCACCGACGCCGGTGGAGGCGCCACGGCTGCAACAGGACGCAGGCTGCTAGCACAGTCCCACATCTGAAGACTCGCCCACACCTGGTGGGCGATACAGCAACGGTTCCATCGTCGCTGCGGGCCCGCTCGTGCGGTTGCCGCAGACAAAGAGAAGAACTCAGCCGCCTCCTGGCTGAGCTGATTCCACCAATCCCTCAACAGCGCTGCAACGAGTACGGTGGCGTCCCTTGTGGATGTTGTGAAGGGGGTTCGGGAAGGCTCGCGTTGCTGCAGCGCGCACAACTCGACAGAGTCACAGGTGCTGCTGCTGCCCGTGCAAAACCAAAGTGCCAGTGAGACGGCGATGCCGTGCAGCAATACTTCCTGGAGAGCCCTGCGGCGTACTTCATCGGAAGCGGCCTTTTCCGCATCTCTCACCTCCACTGTCGCCGCCGCGGCCGCTCGACCGCTGCGTGGTACGTAAAAGGCGGATCGGCACGCCGGGCGCAGGGCAAGGTACCAGCGCGCGTAAGACGACGACTGCAGCACTTCTTCAACGTGCTTACTCGAGGTGTACAGCGGCGGCTGCGGCACATTTGGAGATTCGCTGCACTGATTCTGAATGCCTGCTGGGGCTTCGGCAGCCGTGGACACTGACCCTTCGCCGCTTGCGGATTGGCAGTCTTGATGCTTCAGCCCAAGAAGGTACGCACAACAGATCGAGTCCAGCGCCACGGTGCTGGTGGCGGCGGTTGTGCCAACCGAGCAAGAAAGAGTGGTCGCTTGGGTGGATCGATGATGCCTAAGTGCCGAAACTGCGTCGTGGCGAGCCTGCGCACTAGGGCATTCGCGTCCGCGCTGTGAAAGCCAGCGACGCCGGCGCTTGCGGCTTCCGCCCACGTGCGACCGCCACATATCCGCGTTCTCCGGCGAAACGACCGAGGCACATTCCACTCCAGCGTTGCCGCACTCCTTGTCCGTGGGGGAGCCCGCGTCATGGCGTGCCGGCACTTCTGATTGCGCCTCCTCCACACCCGCCCACTCCACCGATAAAAGGGGATCTTTTTCACACCAGACGAGATGTTCGTCGCTGTGCCGACAGTGGTGCACAAAGGCCTGCGCTGTAGCGTAGTAGCGACCGTGGTGCAGCGCGGGAAAGAACGTGCTGAGCGCATCCATGTCTGCTCTGACGGTTTGCTCTCTCTTCGCACCAGTGACGCCGAGATCGAAGGAGCTGCCAGTCGTTGCTTCTTTTCGCTCTTGCTGGGACACGAGAAACTGCCAGTCGGAGGCGTACAAGACAGTGCCCAGTCGAAGACGCCACTCCATCCACTCTTGACAGGCATCTCCACCGCTGCGGTAGCTCTCGAGCTCAACTGCGCTAGCTGAGTGCGACACACAGCGCACTCTCAGCACCACCCACTGAGTAAAGCACGCGAAGTTCAATGGTGGTGCTGCGAAGCTGGCACCTGGGCCTCCGCCATAGCGGTAAAGAAATAAAGAAGCCTCATCGCCGCCTGCAGGTGGGGCTACGAGCTCTGGGCACGAGCTCCACTCTGCGACGACCACCGCCGCGGCGGTGTCGGCACATCGATCCTGCTCACGAGCCGGCTCATATGCCGAGCACCGGTGTACTCGCAAGAGCGTGCAAGACGTAGAAACGCGTTGCGGCACAGGCGTCTGGTCGAAAACCTCGAGGGCGGGGAGCTGATGCGGAATCGACACGGGCAGGCATGACGCGTGCACGCCCCTTGCTATGGTGAGCTCGGAGAGTATCGCCGGGTGGGACATAGGAAAGGGAATGGCTTTTCACCGCGTGTGTCGAGCGTTGGGCCAGTCGCCCATGCGCGTGACAGCACACGCACGCACATCAGTGAGAAAACGACAGGGTGGAAGGGTGAGGGAAGGGTAAATAGAGCCGCGATAGGGTGGCGGTGGCAGCAGCGTGCAACAGTGCCCGGGGGGGGGGGTGCGCCACGAAGCGAGAGGGATGAGCACAGCAGCGGGCCCAACTGCAGCTCATGTACCGACTCAGCTTCCACACAGGAAGAGAGACGGAATGCCCGAAGAGCAACACCTCTTCGTTAGTCCCAGTAGAGCGGAGGATGTGCGGATGGGTACACTCTGAGGTCTCACACACCCAAAGACCGAGCTCGTTGCCAACCCATACGTGCAGGTCGTGCTACTGTTGAGAGAACCTCTTTCCGGTTCCCTCAGGCGTTTTGCATGCTCGCAACACAGCTGCGAAACAAGAAAAAAAGGAGAAGACACACACACATACACAAAATGACACCACAGCCATCTACAGCCTGTACGCACATGCACATCTCCACTGAAAAGCAAACAAAAACAAAAAAATTATGAAAGCAACAAGAACACGACATGAAGGGACGCGCACGCGCACCTATGCAACATACCAGCACACCTGCCGATGTTACTCCTCCCTCGTCCACAATACCGAGGGGGGAAGTTAAGGGTAGGCGCAGTGGCGACGGTGTTGGAGGAGTGAGGGGCAGGGAGAGAATCATTTGAAAATGAAGAGCACAAGCGAAGCAGAGGAAGGAGAGACGAGGCGGACACACTGAAATCCACGATAATTTCAAGTGCGTGCAAGTGTCTGGCTGTGCGCCCCCCCCCCCCACCTCCGCCCCGTGCCTTGCCGCCACAACCGCTGAAGCACCACGGCACACATGAATTACTAATATATCCTTGATTCCGGTATCGCTTCATGCGTGTGCGCGTGTGTGTATGTGTGCTTGATCCCCTCCCTCTCCTCATGCACTGTCGAAGGAGAGAGGATGACACTAAATCTCTGGAGAAAGCGAGAGGGAAAGGGCAGCGAGCAAAGCAGGCACGGAGCAGATACCATGCAGCACAAACGAATCCCCCGCCATATGAGCTCAGCTTCTCTGCTGAGGACTTCCCAAGGGTGTCAGGGGTGTTGAGAGAGTGAGGGAGACAGCAAATGTGCTGGCTTACAGCTGTAATACAGCTGTGCCGAGTCGTCCTGCCAGGAGCACGTACACAATACACACTCTTCGTGGACGCCAACGGATTCGAGGCACCTATACGTGGACATAGGCGCGTGCTGCTCGCGTGGCCAACGCGACAAAAGCAAAAAAGGAGTGGGGAAAAAGCCGCATCCATACAAAGCCGACACCGATTTGATCGTGGTGCTCTCGCAGGTGCATTCTTTTCCCCTTTCTCTCTATCACAGGCCAAGCTGCTGCTCGAGGCTGTACGGGTCCGCCGTGTTCGACTCCTTCTGGCCGCCTGCATCAACCTTGCTGTCCGTTGGCACGTCGGGCAGCTTCGTACCTGGCATAGCCAGTGCATCGGCAAGGTAGTCAGCGTCGTTTTCTTTCTCCATGTCGAAGTCGAGCGCGTCCAGCTCGCCAAGCATCTCGTCCTCGTCAATATCGTCCGGCACGCTGTAGGCGCGGCCCATGATTTCCTGAATCTCCTGCGTGTCCGCATACAGGTCGGCGAGTTCGTCCTGCAGGTTCTCAACCTTGTCCATGTTCAGCTTCTTCATGCCCTTGCGCAGCTCCTTGTTTGCCTGCTTCATCGCGTCCACCTGCACGTGCGTGTCCTTCATCGTCTCCGTCGTGAAGTGCAGCTGATCCACGTTGAACTGCTGCTGCATCATCATGTCCTGCTGACCCTGGTACATGCGCTTCTGCTGCAGCAACTGCACGGCTCGCTGCTTGTGCCGGCTCTGCGTCATGCCCCGCGTGCGCTGGATCTGCTCCTTCACCTTCATCAGTTCGGCATCGATCTTGGCGATGCGGGCATCGACGACGTCTGAGCGGCAGCTGATGCGATTGCTGGCATCTTCCAAGGTTGGCTTGGGGGCGTTGTTGGCTTTACCGAAGAGGCGGTTCATTTTTTAATGGTACTGCTGTTAAGGCGCACGTGTGTGTGTCTGTGTGCGGTAAGCGAATCAAAAGTCGAAGGAAAGAAGGGCGGCGAAGCAGCAGAGCAACGACAGATGGAAGAGGAGCAGATGAAGGGCGTTCGCACACAACACCGCGATCAGCGTCGGCACAGCGGACCAAACTCGCTTCAGTGAAAAACAACCAAAAAAGAAAAAGAAGGATGCTGGAGGAGGGCAGCTGAAGATGCCAATGGGTGAACAAAAAAACAAAAACAGTATACGCCCACGGAGAGAGACGGGAGGGGAGGGGGAGGTAGGGCGAGATGACGTCGTGGGCGGGGGGGAGGGAGGAGGCAAACGAAACAGACGACCACCTTCTCATACACACACACACAAACACGCGTACACACGCGAACCGCGAGCACCACCACCACGAAACAGAAAAGAACACGAAGAAAGCCCACAAGGCGTGAAGGGAGGACGGGGGGGGGTGAAGAAGGAGAGGTGTGATGGAAGGCAGGAGAGATGCAGAGCAGAACACAACAAGAAAAGAAGAAGGCTGAAGACAAAGGCGGTGATGTGAGTGAGAAAGGAGCAGCATACGGGGGTGCAAGTACGTGTGCGTATATATGAGGAGGCAGCAGCAGCACACCGAGAGAGGGAGAGAGACAGCGGCACAAAGAGAGCGTCAATGGCGGAGAAGTGTGGCGGATCAGCAAGTCTGCATATGGGAGCGCCAACGACGCGTTGCGTGCGTGTAGTACTCTTCCGTCTTTTTTTTGTTCTGTTGTGGGGTGCACCAGCGCCACATCGCCCTTGCCACACGAACGCGTTGTGGTGATTGCGCAAGCGCACACAGGCTACGCCGTTTCATTCGCCAGATACCGTGCTTATTGGCACGTGCCCCGGAGAAGGTAGGCGCAGAACTTCATTTTCCTTCTTCAACGTGTTTCCATTCTACGCGAGAGAACCTGAGCTGCACTCCACTCTACTGCCCGTAAGGCCCGTCGCAGGGACACATCCGCGATTGTGCAAAGGAGCGGTAGACACACGCGCTGCAGCAATGCTGCCGACCCATTTACCTCAACACGACCTCCACCTCCAACTCTTCTCACCGCCCACCTCGCAGGCCGCTCGCCACCCCTGGCGCATCCCTCGAGACGGCTCAGGCTTCCCACAACAACAGTAGGCAGTGAAGATCGTGTGAGATACTTTCAAGTCATGCTGGCCCGTTGCCTATAACATGGATGGCGCAGACGTGCTAACACGGTTGCAGGGTGATCCGACGCCACGCCATCCAAGGGACTTGACCGTCGCCATCAGCAGCGATACATCGCCGTGACCTCCCTCTACGTCATACGTGCTTGGCCTTGCCACCCACCAGAAGCGGCTCGCCATTGACAAGGGATAGGGAGGGGGCGGCTGCTGTCTGGCTTCTCCCCACACAGTGTGGGGGAGTGTGTGTGTGTGTGTGTGTGGGGGGTGCACTGGACGCTGAGATATCACGCACTGAGTTGTATCCCCACCCCTCCCGTCATCGAGGGCACCGATTCCAAGCACAAGTACGAGGGAGCAGAAAAAATAGAGGAGAAGAACGCTTGCCCCCTCCATCGCACGCCGTCGCGGAGTCATGCGGCGAGAAAAGAGGCTCAAAACGCAGCACACACACACACGCGTCCATTCGCAACAACTGTTGGTTTTCCTGCTAACACGCGCAGTTGGATGCCGCAGGCGCCTGTGCGTGCGCGGAGGGCAATATGATGGCAGCAACCGCAAAACCACCAACAAGCAAGCAGCGTAAGCGGGGAGTGAGTGAGAGGGCCTCTCGGTGTTACATGAGCCGGCCGGGTAATGTACATCGACCGTGGGTAAGAAAAAAATTGAGCTGAGAAAAAACAGAGGTAAAGAGAGAGCGATCGCTGCGCCCCTCTCCCCATTCCCAATCCGTCACTTGCGACGTGGCGTGCTGCAGCCAAAGAGCTCTTGGCGTGTGGTGGCAATGGGCAGCGGCACAGTGGCCATGCGGCGGGGCTCAGCCCCATCGTGCGGCTGCAGCGCGCGCCGCGGAGTACACCCGGACTTTCCTAGCGGCAAAATGGAGGCAGAGACGGGAATCGCATGATGCGACATCGTCTGGCTTTCGTGCGAGCGCTGGCTCGTCCCACCAGCGCTGGCAACCTTGTCGGGCCCACGCTGCTCTTCAGAAAGGCTATCGGTGTCACCGCTGCCGAGCTCCTCAGCCACGTTCACGTCGCTGTCGTCGTCTGCCTCTACTGCCATGGCTCGGTGCTCGCGCTGGTAAGCGGCTCGCGCCCGCACGGATTGCCGCATACGCATCTTCGCAGCAGCCATTTCGGCCTGCAAGGTTTTGCGTGAGGGTAGGCCGTGGCGCACCGCAACATCGATGGCGGTTGTCGGCGACACCCAAAGGAGATTCGTGAGCGCCGCCGCGGCTGCGTCGGGCGACTCGATCGCTTCTTTTACAGCGGGGAAGAGTGCGCTGTCAGTCGAATGGGGTAGGGTCAGGATTGGCGGAAGGTCGAGAACCGGCCGCGATGCTGTGCTGCCCGCTGTAGTGCGGGCATTGCCGTGCGCCACTGTGGCGGCTTTGGTGCTGAGGGCGATCGTGTGGCCATCCTCAACGCATCCCTCCGTGGTGCGTAGCGCCTCTGCGACGCCGCTGCAGGATTCCACCGGCTGCGTTGTCCACTCCAGCAGCGTCTTCATCACCCTCTTCGAGTTCCACAGACGCGCCTTTTCACGGGCAGCGTCGCGGCGCCGCTGCCGTTCCACATACCACGCCGAATTGGCCGAGTCCGGCACGAACGCCGACCCGACCGATGCAGCCGCGATACTAGTGGTGACTTTCTGCGCAGCCGCCGCGTGGTCCGGCAATAGAGCGCTGGAGGCGCCGACACGTCTTAACACTGGTGTGAGGTAGGCGTCGGACACCAAGACCTGTGCAGCCGTCGGCGGGTTCACCACACGCAGTTGTGGCGACCCGCTTTTCTGCGAGGAGCCGCCGATGCGCGTCTTTGGCTGCTTCGCCGTCGACCTTCCCCACTGGCCCGTCGCCGCTGACGCCTGTCGCACGCTGCACTGCGGGAGACCCAACGCAACCGTGCCGCTTCGCAACGCTGGATGGCTCACGGCAGCACCAGAGAGTTTGCGCTTCCTCTCCGCTGTCTTATTCCCTGCGGTGCCGAGATCCGCCTGCTCGAGTGTAATCAGACGCTGCAGCGCCTCCTCGCGACGCCGGTGGTGGTTGACTTGCTGCATGACCGTCGCCGCGACGCCACCGCCAGCGAGACACCTGTGGGACGCGTTGGCTTCGGTGCCCAGATCGCCGTCGGCGTCTACGAAACGCTCATGTAACAGATGCGGCGCCGTCGCCGACCCACTCATCGCCGCGTGGCGCGCTTTCCCCGGCGCTTTGCTGCGGAGGAGGCGACCGTGCTCTGCGGTCACACCGGGCCGCCGGTCTGCAGAGGCGCGCCGGACCAGTTGCGCGTGTACGCCGTACCCGCTACGGTGCGCGACGACCACACGAGACAACTGATTTTGAAAGGGCGCCGTTGGCACTGGGGGCTGCGTTGATCGAGGCTCGCCACTCTCATCCGTGAAGCCAAGCTGGCGCCGCGGCGTAGCCCCGTGTCTCGCCACTTGCTGTGACAAGCCGTTTGGTGTGACGCCGTAGAAAGACTCACCGGGTGCCGTAGAGATGGGGGCGCTGGCCGGCGGCGTCCCTAACATCTCGCTGTTCACAACTTCGATGTTGCAGGGCATCGACTCGATGACGGGCGATGCCCCCTCCGGCAGCAGCGGTGGCGGCGACGGCGTATTATCATCTGCGGACGCGAAACGGTCTGCAACGGACGGCAACAACGATGGCCCTAAAGGAGTGCTTTGCTTCGGCTGCATCCCTGTCAATGCCCCCGACGCGCACTGCGATGGGGCACTTCCGACCGAGTTTTGCACGACCACGCGTAGCACCTGGCGCAGACGCTCCCGCACGGACGAGGCGCCCGTCTCACACTCTGACAAGCGACGGTGGCGAACGGAGCGGTGTCCGCCTGTAGAACGGCCGGCACAGCAGCGGTCAGCGAAGGCGAGGATGAGCGGGGAGGGGAGCGGTGCTGCCCTTCCTGCTGTCCCCGACGGCACAAACGGCAGTGTCGCAGACTCACAGCACGTGTTGCCCCTGTCCTCGTCGCGGTGGGATCGGTGCTTCGCGGCGGGCGGGCTGCTCGATAAGGTGGCCGTTGGGATCTCGGCTGTAGCATCCGGTAAGAGGGATGCGCACCAGGCGTGCACCACGGTGCGCGGCCGCGGCGCTGCCGCTGGTGCGTCGCCTTGGGGCTCCACGGGGTCCACTAATTGTGCAAACGCGCGGACATCAGCGGCCAGCACTGCCCATGCGCTATCGATGAGCTTTGCCTCCTCCTCGCCCTCGCCCTCGCCCTCGCCGGGCGCCGCGTGCTTCCACTCGCTTGCCGTCATGCCGCCCCAAGAGTTGTTGTGCATGTAAAACCGCGTCAAGGCGGCCGAGAGCTCCGTATCTTCGCCACCTAACAGACGCTCGCGCACGTACTGCTGCCGCCACGGCTCGTACGCCTGCCTGGCGGCCCTCGGCAGCTTCGTCATACTCGGTTGCACCCGCACAGGGACATCGTAGCGGCGGCGTTTGCTTTGGTCCGCACCTTCACCTGGACGGAACAGTGGAATGCCGCTGAGCTCGCTGTTTAGTGCGACGTTGGGGGCGGACGGCAACGCCCACGACGGCAGCTCCCAGAGCATAACGACAGAGTCCTCTCCGGTCGTGAGAAGTTGAGGAGCAGTGACTGCCGCGCCGCCTACATCAGCTGGCACTGTCGTGAAGAAAGCGCCAGAGACGGCGTCCGCGTGCGCCAGCCAGCGATCAAGCATGCGCCCTTTCCCACCCACCAGCCCGTGCCGCGAGCACCACCCAGTGGTGCTCGCGGCAGGCTTCGGCAGCGTCTGCGCGTCTGCAGCGACCACCTGGCGTGCGGCCTGCAGGACGGTGGTGATGTCGAGCAACGTCACCACACCGCTCTGGTCGCCTGCGGCGACCAGCCACCGTGCGGCGTATTGATGCACGGCGAGTGCGGTAATTGGCTCACGCGTCGGCACCGCGCGGCACTGCCACAGCTCCCGGCCGTGCTGCACGTCCCAAAGCTGCACGAGGCCGTCGTTGCTGCCGGACAGCACCAGGCAGACGGCTGTCTCAGCACTGTCTGGCGCAGAGGCGGCGGTGTCGTGCGGGATGTGCACCAGGCGTGACAAGAAGCCCGCCAGCGATGAGTCCACGAGTTCCACCACGGCCACCGAACTACTGTTCGCCTGCGTTTCTGCCTCTTCATCTGCCAACTCAAGAATGGTCGAGTCATCCAGTAAGATCAGAGGACCGGGAAAGACCGCCGTAGGCCGGGGCGCCCGCATGGACAGGTTTGAGACTCGCCAGTTCAGCTGCTGTGCCACCGCCCACCCAGGGGGCAGCGGGTCGCACGGGACTGCAGACGTGGCCGCGCTCGAGAGGGGTGCCGTGTACAAGACACGCCGACCACCAACGACAAGCAGATCGACACACGGAAGCCCTAGAACGCTCACGATGCTGTTTTTATCGTCTGCGCGCCAGTCGGAAAGATGGAGCTCACGCACCGGTGCAATCAGCTCCGTCGCTCCGTCAACAGTCACAGGTGCGTGGTTGCCTTCCGGCCCCGTCGTGGCACGCGAAAGTCGCAGCGGATACATATACAGGCGGCCTTCCTCACTTGCGGCATGCGACTCCTCGTAACCCATTCCACGCATGGCGTGACACGCAGCGAGGGCGTAGGTCGTCACCACCCCCGCGGCGCTGCCTGCGTGCGTTACGTTGGCCGTCCTCGCCACCACATTGACCGCTGCAAGGGCATCCACGGAGGCGCCGGCGACACCAGTGCCGACGCGGAGTGACAGTTGCCGCAGAAGCCGAGGCTGGGAAAACCCACCCGTACCGGGTTCCGGTGAGGAGTCGCGGAGAAGGCAGTCGTACTGCCCGATGACAGGCTCTGATCCGTGTGCAATGAACAGGGACGGCTGCTGCAGATGCGAGGGCTCGTCAGTGGCTTCCGTGTCGCACAAGGCGACAGATCGAACGCCAGCCGCAATGCGCCACGCGCGCAGCACCTGTGCTGTAGGGTTTCTCTGCCTTCCAGCGGGTAGCCGCCATAAGAGCACGTGGTGCGCATCCGCCGTCACGACGCACTTCAGGGACGAGCACCAGGCGGTGAATATGATCGACGCTGTGTGCCCGCGCGTCACACCAAACTCCGCCGCATGGGCGGGGTACCACGGCACCAAACATAGTCCACCCAGCAGCACTCGGTCAGCACCGTTTACGCCGTCGTAGCGGGCAAGACGCACGTCTTTGGCCATACCGCTGACACTGTCGACCGGTCCAGACGACACAGCAACGGCAGCGGCCCGTGACTCAATCTCGTAGGTGATGAGCTTGCCCGAGAGGGCATCGAAGATGCGCACAACTCGCTCCGTGTCCAGCACGAGCAGAAATAGACCCACCTGGAAGCCGCGTGGCAGTGAAGTGCTGCTGCCTGCGTCGTCACAGCTGACGACGTCCGGTGACACCTCGTTGTGGCACTCTGCGAGTAGCTTCCGACGGAAAAGGCTTACGTCCACCGGGTAGCCGCCTCGTGCGGCCATCGATGGTGGGCTGGATGGTGATGAGGAGGTGCCGTCAGCGCCGCCCCTTGGCACCAAGGTGGTCGCGGTGTCGCGCAACGACACAATGCGTATTGGAGTAGATGAGCTGCCTAGCATGAGGCTCCACCAGCAGAGTGTGTGATCGGCGCTGCCAGTGATGAGCAACTGCTGCTCGGCATCGACGCAGCAGCATGTGACAAGCCGCGAATGACCATGGGCGCTGCCTACGCGCTGCCGCAGCGCCGACGCTCGTGGTGGAACGGGCATCGAGGAGGACGGGGGCACACGGGACATGGGCGTGGGTAGCGAGACGACTACGTTGAGCTGCCGTAGTGGCGCACGCAAGCACGAAAGCCGTCGCAGCTGCGTCGTACCGTCTTCACTCACAGAGACAACCACGTCGCGGCTCACGATCACCTCTATGCAGAGCACCGCCGCTGAGTGGAGGAGACCCGAGAAGACGGGAACGCGCACCGCTGGCGGGTCCAGACGTGTCTCGCCGTGCTGGTGCAGGGCGAACCAGCGCTGGGGCAGCACATAGACCTGCACGAGGCCCTGCGGGAAACCAAGCAGTAGAAGTGGATCCAGGGCTGATTGGGACGACGAAGACGACGCGCCGATATTGCTGGTGTGAATCACGGCAGGCGCTGCGGCGAGCGCGATGGCGCACGCGTACCACTGCCGAGGCATGGTGGAGGTGTGCGTGGAGGTCATCGAGGTTTTGGCGACGCTGAAGTGCATCAGCACATCTGCGATCATCATCTCGTGCGGCGCCAAATGCTCGTAGGTTGGAGCCACCGTGCGCAGGCCTTGAAAGTATTCGTTGGAGGGACTGGCGCGAGCTTCACGGGCCTCGTTTCTGTACGCGCGCACTGTGTAGACGGGTCTGCGCACGAACGCCGTGTCAGAAGAGGGTGCAAGGCGATAGCTATACGCGTCCGCCGCGTACCACGCCAGAACTTTAGAAGTGCGTTGAGTAAACTGCCGGCTTCCCTCGGCCAGCGCGCCATTGTCGTTGTCCTCGATGGCGTCTTCCCTTCCCGAGCCGGCGCGCGTGGGGCCGCTTCCTGTCGCCGCGACTGCGCCACAGCGCTCCAGAGATTCCCCACGTGCCCCACGCAACGTGCGGATGGTCTCGCCTGTGCCAGTGCGGCACAGCGTCAGCGTTCCGTCGGTAGAGGCGATCACCGCCACCTCAGAGTTGCCGACCTCCCGGCCACTTGTGCGCAGGTCGGTGACGGGGCCACCGAGCGTGACGACATGGACTTCCGGAATGAGCGCGGGGCGTTCCGCAGAGGACAAGGAGGTTGCGTGCGACGAGGATACGCGGGGCTGCAGCTCCGACCGCCACAGCTTCACGGCCCCGTCGGCGCCACCTGTCAGATAGCGGCACGCCGCCGCACACCACACCAGGCGTGTGATGATGTCGCGGTGGAAGAGAAGGTGGATGAAGGGGTGTTGCCGGGCCCAGTCATCGCGGTACACGGGTGCCTCCTCTAGCCGGAATGGCGTGGGGAGGAGTGTATCAGGGGTGAAGTTGTGAGGAGGGGACTTTGGTGGTGACGGACTAGGCGTTAGCGCTCCAGACTGGGACGAGTGCATGCTTGACAGGCAGGGGAATGGTGAGAGGGCTGGCGTGTTTCTGTAGGTGTGTAGGCTCTGGTAGCTACGGCGTTGGGGTTCGAGCAAGCGCGTGCGCACCGACCTTCACGTGTGCGCGGAAAGCCAAAAGGAAGAGGTGCGGGAGAGGAGGAGGGGGAGGGGGACGTGGCTGTCAAAGACAAGCGAAGCGGGTGCAACTAGACTCGAAGTCGCCGCAACAAGAGGGTAGGGAAGGGGATGGGGGGGAGGGAGGGAGTATCCTCCCGCACGCACCTCCCCTCCTCCTCCACCGCGACGACGACGAACACAGAAGGCGAGACACGGAATGTGGGTGCACGCAATACGACTGTTCGGTGAGGTCCCCTGTTGCATATGCAAGAGAGTCGCGATGATGTGTGTGTGTGTGTGTGTGTGTGCGTATGGGAGAGACCGGCGAGAGTATTGATAGACTTCGCAAGCCAGGATACGCGAGACGGGAAAAGGATAGAGGAAGCTCACAAACACAAGCGCAGGACACAGACGAGAGCATGAGCACAGGGACAAATGCCGCGGCGCACAGCGGTGGCCCCCCATCGAACGAGCATGCAATAAAAGGAAGTCTGTCGAAGCGTGAAAGAAGAACGGGTGCGCGCGCCCACAAGCATGCGTACACGCGTGCTGCGATGGCCGCTTGAGTCATCTGTGAGAGAGAGACGAGAAGGCAACAAAAATGCAGCAGGCCGAAGAGAATATGGGAGAGGGCGGGGGCACAGGAGACAGAGGCAGGAAGGCTGCGCGCGCCACCGCAGCGGTGGCGCGCGGTGGAGAGGAGTGAGGGTCACCGCGTCAAGAGAAGCAGAGGCGGCGCTGCACCTCACGTACACCGAAACGGTTAGGAGGGCGGAGAGAGAGATGGTGGTTGTGGAAGATAAACCAACAAATTCACGAAGAGGAAGCAAACACGCAAAAGACCTGCGCCATCCTGCATTCATCCGCGATACATAAGTGTGAGGGAAGGGGGAAGGGGAGGGAGGGAAGGTGACTACACTGTGATGCGTTCCAGAACCTTGTACAGCCTCTCTGCATACTTATCCGGCGCAATCACGCTGATGGCACGCCGATCGTTGACGAAGCCCTTCGCAAAGCTCTCCAACTTCTTGACCGAGTTGTATGTCTGCAGCACATCGATGATGCCAAGGTAATACACCTCCTCACGCGCGGTCGTGTCGTCACCGGAAGTGTGGATCGGTAACGACAGCAATCCACCGTCACATCCGTGGATGCAGACGTAGACATCATCGTCACAGTCGCTTCGTTGCGCATCAACGGAGAAAGGCGGCAGCGTCGGCTCCATTGCCCCCACGCTAATGCCCGCCCCGTCCGCGGCAGCCGTTTTGTCAGTCGCGTACATGACCTCACTGCAGGTTTGTCCGATTTGCCCCTGTGTCGCGACAGCGCTGCTGCCGAGGGTGCTCACGTGGCCGTCGTGGTGCTGCCGGCGCAGGAGCAGGAGCGTCTTGGAGGGACCCTCTTCGCTTGAGAAGAGGCGACTACGGACACCGATCATGCAGCTGTAGTCCACCACGTTGAGCTGGCGCAAGAAGCCAACGTCGGAGCGTAGCTGGGCAAGCACGATGGCGCGCTGATACGTGCCGCAGATGATGAGCTGCGGAGGTAGATCGTTATCCTTGAGCAGGAGGGCGCCGAAGGCCGTCCGCGGCGGCGGTTTGCCCGGCTGGAGCGCCGTCCGGTTCACTGTGCTGCCCTTCACATCGTAGATGCGGTGAATGTAGTACGGCGTCGCAAAGACATTCTGCATAAGGACAAAGTGCTGCACCACTCCCGCCTTCCACCACCGCAGCGTCGCCAGCGCGTAGAAGCGCGGCAGCAGCGTATGCGGGTTGCGCTCGCAATAACGCACATACGCCGGCAGGAACTTCCGTAGAAGAAACTCCATCTCTCTGGGCCGAACCGTCTTCATTACAAAGTCGCTGAAGTACAGCAAGGTTGTCCCGCTCTTGCCAGGCGACACAGTGATGCGCCACGCAGTTGTCTCGTCCGCACCAGCTGAGGAGCCGACACGGAGACGCTGCTGCGTCTGTGCTGCGCGCCAGCGCCGACGGTCTGCCCCTTCACCGCTGTCCGCATCGGACTGCGACGCCGACGAGGTTGGTGCAAAGGAGCGGCGGAAGCGTTCAACGTCCATGCGCAGAAAGTCGCGAATTTGGTTGAAGATAACCGGCGCGTGCATCTCGACCTGCACCTCGTCAAGGCGACTGAAGTGCTTCTTGGGGACGTGCACGCGGCGGTCACCGCTGGCCGCTGCCACGAAGGCGACGCCGGCTTTGGAGTTTGTGGGGCTGGATGCAGCAGACGCGTTGCGGGACGCTAATGACGACTGCTTGGCCCCATCCTTGCCGCTGCCGTAGCGCGACAGGTGCTTGCCTGTCCAGTCTGACTTGGTGGTCTTCGAAGGTAGATCGGTGGAGAGACGAGCGAGCAGTAGACGGGCAAACGGGTCGAGGTTGTCGTCGTGGGCGCCGAGCATGTCGCTCTCCCTCTCTGGAGCCTCTTCGTCGTCGTTTCCGGCTGCGGTGCTTCCTAGGTCGTCGTCGCGACGCGCACCGCTGCTGAGCAACGCATCCTTGCCGGCGCCCTCCGCGAAGCAGCGGCGCAGCTCTGCGTCACGGTTCTCTGCCTCGAACGCCGGCAAACTCTCCTCCGCCGCCTGCGACGACGTCAAGCGCCGTGGGGCGTCTTGCACGCAGCGAAAGGGCAGGAGCAGCGACTCCTCAATGGCTCGCTTCAGCGCCGTGTCACTCACGCCCTTGGGGTAGAGCAGTTGGGGGACCTTTACGGAGGTTGGAGCGGCCGCCATCGACTCTGGCTGCGGGAGTACAGAGGCGGTTCCGGTCGCCAGCGTCGTGGAGCCGGAGGTGGAGCCAGAGGTGCCGCCGGCAGCACACCCGTCGGAATGAGGACCCAGCAGGGAAGAGGCTGAGGCGGACGAGGAGGAGGACGATGGCATCTCCGCAAAAGACGTCGCTCTCGAATGCGAGCCGTGTGGAAGGTGCTTCTCCGGCGAGGACGACAACGCCGGCGCGGCTGCGTCGTTTGCCGGTCGCGCTTGAATTGTGTCAAGCAGCGCCGCCTCCAGCACCTTGCAGAGGTACCAGCTGTTATTCTTCACAGCGTCGCTCACGGCACGGCCAATTTGATTCGGGTTCCTCGTAGGCCCACTGTAAGCGGATGTAGCGGTTGCCGCAGCGTTCTTGTGGCCATTTTCCCTGCCGCGTCTTGTGCCACTGTCGATCCTCTTCCCCCTGCCATCCCACGCTGCCACGCTGCGGTTGAGAGGGGGCTGCGCCCCTTCTCCACCTTGTCCGGCACCTGCGCCCCGCGGCACGGCACCGAGAGGCGCTGTTTCTGTGCTGTCATTTTCACGGCTCGGCCCAGCGGCACCGCTGCCTGCCGCATCGTAAATGGGGCCCAACATCTGCTCCAGCCGCAGCCGGCGCTGCGATTTGCGGTCCTGAAAGCGCTGCAGCATCGCCTCAGCCGACAAGTCTTCAGCAGCGTGCGCGCCGGAGGAGGCGGACTTGTCAGCCGGCGCTCGCGAAGCCGTCGCTGAGGAAGGGCTGGCCAGCAGGGCATGCCGCTGATCTATTTGATCGCAGCCGTCCTCGATGATGTCGAGCTTTGCCGCCGGTGCCAGCGGCGGTGGGGCCGGTGATGATGGCGCTGCTGCCGTCTGCATCGACTGCGCCGGCGCCGCCTTTACAGGTGGAGACGCGGGCGAGACCGGCGTGGCCGTGCCGCTTGAGTTACCCCGCTCTGCCTCAAGTTGCTCCTGCTGAGGGAGCTCGCTGTACAGCTGCTCGGCGTCGCGCAGTAGCGACCGCGCCACTGTGGTGCGCTGCTGCCTTTCCCTTATCCGTTGCAGCATGCGGGTGCGTAGGGCTGTGGCTTCTTCGTCTATTATGTCGGAACGCGCCTGCTGCGGCGCCGCTTCTGCAACGTCTGATACGGCTAAAGCACTATCAGAGACAGGACAAACTGCCGCTGCACTGGTGTTAGCCAGTAACTGATGCTGCTGCTCGCGCAGCTTGAGAAGTTGCAGCCGCAGGAGATGATTTTCGCGCCTCAGTCGACGCAGCTGCAGATCTTTCTCTGTCTCGTTGGTGCGTGCAGAGGGTGTTGCCGGAGGAGGTACTGTGTCCTCGCAATCGTGGGGAACGGCTCCATCGGTGCCGCCGTCCACTGAGGCCTTGGCAGGCGCATCGCGTGACTCCATCCGGTGAACCGGTGCGCGGTCACACTTGTGCGCCACGAAGTGACGGTGTTTCGCAGGTAACGAAGGAGATGACGAGCAAATGTGGCGACAGTTTGGCTTCGGTACGGGGGCCGCTCGAGCGTGTGTGTGCGTGCTTGGAGGCATGCATGTACACGTAGACGCACACCTCTATGTGGCGTATGTGTGTATGCGTATGTATTCGAGGATAGGGAAGAGGAGGCGATGGTGATCTTTCTCGACAGAGAAATTAAGAAAAACAAAGAAACCTGCACCTATGTAGTGTGCAGGTGCGCGAAAGGATGAGAAACAGAACAGAGATGCGTTGAGATGGGCGTCTTTGTGCGTGGACACATGCGCAGGCCAGACTGCACGTGGGCGGCGCAGGCAGCGGCATGCCGAGAGAAAGAGCGCGCGAGGAGAGGAGAGGGGAGGGGGGGGGGTGCATGCGGCACATCCCTGCGGCGCCACCGCAGACACACACACACAGAGACGCGTTCTCCTGCCCCCACCGCCCCTGCCTCTCTCTCTATCTTCATGTACGTCCGCAGGAGAACCAAAGAGAGACAAGAGAACATCGAACTCATCAACGAATGCGCGTATGTGAGTTTCTTTTTTGTATTTTTCATTCGGCGCGACACGTGGCCACTCGTCGTCATGCTTTCGCTTGTATGTACTGGGAGAGTCACGTCAACGGTACCCCTCTTCGCCTTCAACTGGAGGAGCGACACACACACACACACTCACTCACACGCCGACACAAATAAAGGTCAAACAACAAGAGCAAAAAAAAAGAAAAAGGGCCAGACCAAAATAAAACTAAAAAAAAAGGGGATGGGGATGGGGATGGAGGGATGTTGGGTGGGTGGACGAATGAAAAGCAAAACAGTCGAAAGCGAGTTGACAAAGGAATAGAGCGAGTCAAGAAAACGAGAGCCTGCACACAAGTCCACACACCTACACATGAACGCCCCGTCCCGTTCCTTGTTGGGGTAGGGGGCGTGGAAGGCGTGGAGGCGCGTGCGCGAGGCAGAAAACGTTCGTGTGAGAAAGAGGGGAGGCGGTGAAGAGCTGGAGAAATGAGGGTTCCTGACCACTATGCACGCAAACCAGAAAGTAGCACAAAGCCAAAAATGAGAATCACGAATTCGGAAGCAAAAGAACAACGGGAACACGATCAGGTGAGCTGCATCTGAGGCAAGCAGACAAGGGAAGGGTTGGAGGAGGGAGGGAGAGGAGGGGGCGATGGAGTAGAGGTGGAAGACCTGGAAAGAGTACACCAGGTGAAGGCAACCGAGCAGAATGTGTGCGTGCTTGTTCATGTATATTGTAAGTTCCCTCCCTGCGCATGACTTTCGCGTATGTACCCTGACCTTCCTCGTCGTTCATCCTTCTTACATTGTCCAGCCTTGAACGTTCTCTCCCGTTCATTCCTCTGCCACCCGCTGTCCTGTGATTTGGCCGCACACGCTTTTCTTGTTTTCTTTGCTTACCTGCTTCTCACTCCTCTCTAGTCCACCGTGATCTGCTTTTCTAACCTCTGCACTTTCGCTCCCTGGGTATGATCTCCTCACTGCACCACATCCGTTTTCATATATATTTTTAAACCTTTTGCCTTTACCACCACTTCGCCTCTCCTCCCGCCGCCGAGTGCTATTGCGCTCGTGTGCTGCGTGGGGAGTGGGGAGAGGGGAGAGGGTGGTGGTGGTGGTGATGGGGGTGGTAGTCAACAGCGTCGTAGTGGGAAGAGGAGCATAAATGCGACTGCGGCAGTGGCTTGTTGATCGCATCCCACAGGCTGTTTCCGCACCCGCGATGACCAAATACTGGAGAAAGAGAAAGCGAGCGAGAGAGTCTGGAAACGAACAACAACAAGACACTACGAAATGAAGAACCGAACACGCACACAACAAAGTCATACTGGCAAACGCACACGCACACGCGCATGCACATAAAGCAGCAGCGATGGCTTGTTCTTATTAGCTATTGATTTTATTTGTTTCTCCTTTTTTGTTGTTTTGCAGATGCCTGGGTCTGGTGAACGGCTCGATAGGAGGAGTGGGACGAAAAACGGAGCGCAAAGACAGAAACACACAGACCAGGGAAGGCGCCATGAACTCAAGCAATACAAAACAGAAGGAACACACGCACAAAGGAGGAAGAGAAACCAAACATAGAGGGAATGTGAGTGTGTGTCTGCGTCTGTGGGGAGGGGGGAAGGGGAGGGGGACACAACTCACCGCGGAAAAACAAAGCATATAAAGAGGAAGTCCGCGTGCATCACTCAGACGAGGCACCTCTGCTGCCACACTGACAGCAGGATGGAGCCCTTCGCGGATACACACACGCCCACACGCCCACAAATACACTCACATGCACACATGCATGTTTGTCCGGGAGAAGAGAAAGAGGGATGACTTGGGAGTGACAACGAGGGAAGAACAAGAAAAAGCGCCGCACGCAGGGGCGGCGGGGGACAGCGCCCATCATCTCTTCTTCGCACCGCAACTGTAGTTGTCCTCTTCTCACACTTTTGGCGCTTTCGTTCACTCTTCTCGTCCGACTTGCACATCGCGGGTGTGTGTGCAGAGGACGACCGAAAGAAAAGGCACTCACGAGGTTTGACCGTTGCCTTGGGCTCCTTCTACTGATTTACTTATTTTTTTTCTTTCTGGCCTCGGGAGCAAGCAGCAGTGAAACCCACAAGAGCATCCAACGTATAGTGAGAGCAAATTCTTCCATTTTCTCTAGTGATGCTCTTTTCAGTGTGCACACTTCCGGCAGAGGCAGAGTGAGTGTGGGACGTGTGTGTGTGTGTGTGTGCCGCGGGGTGGCCTACGAGCTCTTCTTTTGATGGGAGGGGGGGGGAGAGGGTGGTGGTGGTGGTGGAGGCGCAAAGAAACGTAGGAAACAACCAAAAACGAAAAAGAATCAGAGAGAGAGAGACATGCAAGCAGGACAGCACATCGCACACCTCCTTGGCACTCGTTATCCTTTAAAACGTTATGTGAAAAAAAAACCACACACTCACACATATACTTACATATACACATATACAGAATCTAAAAGGGGGAGGGGGAGACAAGCCCAAAAAGAGGATGAAAAGATGACACAAGCGCACGCAAACAGAAAAGGAAGCAGAAAAGCAAGGTGGTAAAGCAGAGCGCACACACGACCACGCAGAGTCGATTGCTTCGTAAAGGGAAAACACAAAACAAAACAACAGCAACAGAGACAGAAGAAGCACAAGGGAGAGAATGAGGGAGGCGCGGAGTGAAAAAAGGGGCGCGATGAATGGAAATAAGGCGGAATGAAAGAGGCGTGAGTGGGTGGGTAAGCGTTATGAGGGACACACCGCACGCACGCACACACACGCGCTCTCGCTAGCATCATCGCTTGAGCACAAGAGAAAACAATACAGAATGACAAGTGAGAGAAGTGAGAAGAGGGAGGGAGGAAAGGACTTCCGCCCCCTCCTTCCCTCCCTCTCCCTCTCGCCTCGACGTACAATGTATACGTGCCTGCAGTGCCTGTGTGCCAGAGGTCTTGGATAGGCGGACGACTGTCTGAGACCTGGTAAAGACACGAAAAAGAACAAAGAAGACCAGAAACCGGTCAAGGCAGAAAAAATTTTAAAAGAGGACTACACCAGTACAGAGGGATGGAAACTGGTAACCGATAGAAATAAGCGTGCACACCACATCCCCATGCACATACCGATTCGGTCAGACCTCGACGAAAAGAAAAAGTAAAGAATAACTATAGCAGGTACTGCCTCCTACTCTGAAGCTTCGCGTCTTCGTTCGCGCGATATCAAAAGATATCTGACCCTGCTGGAGGTGGTGGTGGTGGAGAGCAGAGCACGCAGCAGCCAGAAGCACCTCGGCTAACCGCCGCCTATTATTCTAAAAGTGACGAAGAACAGTGCACTCCAACAAGTAGAAGATGCTTCACACGACTGCTGCTGGTGATGCCTCGAAGAGGGAGAACAATGAGCGAGGAAACTCACACGTGGCCGTTTTCCTCGGCTCTCTGTGCGTCTATGCGTTAGTTTCTCAGAGCGTCACACTTCCCGTCCTTCACTGCCGTTCACGCGAGCACGAAGAACAGCAAACCATTTGACTCCTCTTGCTCTCCTCTCTTGTCGAAGTTTCTTGTGCGTCTTTTTAGCCTCATTTCATTCCTCCTCTCATTCTTGCAGCACGCGGCGGCAGACGTGCAGCGAAATTCCTTTTAACGGCGTGGCTCGTTTCCTTTGGGGGCCTCTGATTATCGGCTTTGCTCGTAAACGGCACCCGTGTGCACACGACGCCACACGCCGCTATCCCTCCCTCTCTCCTTCTAACGCACAACAAGTATCGAGAGCATGCTTGAAAGGCGATAAACGAGGAAAATGAGGCAAACAATAAAGACAGACGTATAAGCATCTCAGGTGAGTGAGAGACACCGGGATGAAAGAGGAAGATGAAAGGTGCAAGGTGCCATCGTGTGCGGAAGTGAGTGCCCGCGCAAGTGTGTTCAATGAAGGGGTGGTGGGTGGTGATGGCTGCGTGTTGTTTTCGAGGGTTTACGACGGACATATGCCTTTAGGAACCACTCTAGTGCGTTGACTGTCTTCTTTCCCTTTTCCCTCTCGCCCCCTCTATAGCAGCAGTGTGTGTCGTCTGACGCAGAAACGAAAGAAAGGGGAAGGGGGCAAGCAATCTGCGCACCTGCATTGCCTCACATCTGTCCGTCTGAAGCTACGCACGAAGTACTGTGGAGGCGTACCGCAGGCCCTCTTCATGGCGCAACGCGCGAAAGGGTATGAGTCGGAGTAGCGGTACCCTTTCCTCAGGAGGAAAGGGAAGAAGTTAGGGGAGGGGGCAACACGGAAAAAACGACGTGTCAAACCAAAAGAGCCACGAGCAGACATACAAGTACAACATGCCGAAGAACCATTAAGACGCCAACGGAGAAGCAACCAACAGAACGAAGCAAAACAAAAAAAAACATGCTCTACATACACGTGCATTTCACGGACACAATAATATGAAGAAATTGTCTACACGGAGAAAGAGGGATGCGTGTGTGTGTGCGTGTGTGTATGGGAGGGAGAGAGGGGAAGGCATGAAGGGCTGAATTAGGGGCAAAGAAAGAAGCGAGTGACTTCTTTCCTCGACTTTTCAGTTCGTTTCTGTGCTCCGCCTCCTCCTTTAATGAGGCATTCCCTCGTGCCTCTCCGTGTGAATCACAGAGGAAAAGCACAACATACACATAACGAGCGAGCGAGGGAGAGACACACACACAGACAAAACGATAGGGTCGCACAGCAAAAAGAAGACAACAACGCCTTTTTCGAAAAGAGAAGCTGATCACGCTGTTCTTTCTGTTTCTAGTTTTCATTTTACAGCTTGAAATAAAGCGTGCGTGTGCTAGCGTTTTTTTTTCGTTTTATAAAGCGAGCAGGCAATTACGCCTCTGTTGTGTGCGTCTGCAGGCGTGTGATTGACAGCAAGCCAACAGGGATAAACTTAAACGTCCGTCCAGAACACGTAACGAGAGCAACGAGGCGATTACCAGGCAACAGAATCTTCACTTGGAGCCGAACCACTCGCTACCCCTCTCCACTCCTCCCCCCAAAACGGCGCCTGCCTCCGCTTTCTCTCTCCACCTGTTTTTCTTTCCTCTAGGCTCTTCTAGCTCGACCGTTAGCGACACGGGGAAGTACAGCGCACGCGCGGTGGGAGGAAGGCAGGAAACGGGGGGTGGGGTGGGGCGGCAGGAAGAGATGAGCACAGGCGACACTTCAGCCCCCCTCATACAGCAGGCTCGCAAGTGCATGACTTCAAGAGCAGAAGCCGATCGGGAGGTGCTTCGAGAGACGAGGGACGGAGTCTAAGATAGAATTCGGACCAGGAGACGTGAGACGAGGCCTGGGCGCTACGAAAAGGCCCGCAGGACAAAAAAAAACGACTTTGAAATCAGCAGGAAAAATGCGCCAGTGAACAGCACTCACACAAACAAGCGAACATCACACGCACCGACGACCAGATAAGGAAGTTGACGACGTTTGGGCGACTTTTTGCGGTGGGGCAGCGGTTTGAGGTGGCAGTACATGTCCCGAGTAAATCGAGGCTGCAATGACAAGAGCAGTGAGTTCGAGCGAAATAGAGATGAGGGGGAGTGGATGACGAGCGGAGAGAGAAGTATGGCAACCAAAACACAAAGGCATATATCAGAGGGGCTCTAACTTCTGCTCACAACGCAAGACACGCACACGCAAACAAACACGCTTGTCTCCTTCCACGCCACTCAGCGCACCGCCCAAACGAGCTCACTCGTTTTCACCCTTTACTCAGTCTAACGAAGCAATCCAATGTGGCGCATGCACCCAAGAGCTGCGCCTTGATCGACGAAACACATCATAAGCACCGTCAAGCCGCAAGCATCACCATCAACGCAATCCTGTCCGTTGAGACATGTGCGAACGCCCAAGCAGAACAAAAACCAAACATACAGGAAACCATGTGAAACAAAAATAGCAGAAACCTCGGATGAAATGACGGGGCGATTACCGTGGCGAATTGTAGAGCGGGCATCGACAGGGAAGCGCGGGCGTTCTCCCGACCCATAAGTGAATATCAAATAATTCACGTATGCGCACTGCCAAAGTCCCTCCGAGACCCGAAGCGCGGAATGAAGAAAGAAAACAGGTAAACAAGGAGAAGCAGAGAAAATGTGTCAATGACAAGAAAGACGACAGTCACAACGAGCATGCGTACGAGCGAGAGAGCGTCAAGAAAGAGCCCGGCTCTTGAGATGCCAGCAGGTCTGATGTAGCGGGGTCGCACTACATGGCACCAAACACATAAAAAAACGACAGCAAAAAAGGACCCACAAATCAGCAACCAAAGAGACAGCGAAAAACTCCGAACAACTGGACCGTCATTCACAGGAGCACGAGAGAACAGTCTGGGACACCGTCATGAGGACCCCGCTACCCCGTACTGTCGGCATAAAAGCACTTTATAGCAGCGCACGAACGAGAGAGTACTGCCACTACGCCGCTTAAGCTGCCTTCGCTGTGCGCCGATAAAAAAAAAAACAGATGCGAAAGCTACGTTGACAGAACAAGTGCGCTCAGGCATCCTCCGTGCGAACTGCCAAACAACCAAAATACAATGCCTGCATGCCTCAAGTCTACATCACAGCAATCGCAATCGCGGTTGCAAGCGTCACCAAGAGACCGCCGCTGCTCGTGCGGAGATTCCACAATGTCGCACGTGCTAATGGCCCTTTTACGCCATCCACAGAAGCATCCTGGCAGCGCGTGCCAAGGAACTTTCCGACACCATCCAGTCCGACCCGAGTGCAGCATGAGAAGTAACCTCGGCTACCGAGAGCACCGCTACAAGTCACAATAGCATTCGAATAGTTCTTGATATCATCACCACAGGATGTGCTGTGCTCACTGCCGTCCCACTCATTGCAGCAGATGTCGTTCTTATGCATGGAAATAATATCAACGCCTGCTTCATCAGCATTCGGGCACAACACATAGAGCTTATCAAAAAAATAGTTGTCCACCAACGACGACGATGACGAGGACGACGGCAGAACTGGCTCCCGAGAAGGTTCGACGGTAGTCGTCGTCGAAGATGTCGACGGCGCGGAGCTGCTGCTGGACGG
>NC_018262.1:216064-217419 GCF_000227135.1 Leishmania donovani | reverse complement strand
CAACTTGCAAAATGAACGTGCTGAGAGCACTCAATGAGTAAAAGAAAAAACGAGAAGACTGTGTCGCCTCACCGTGAGGTGTGCGCCACCTCTGCGCGCAGGTACACCCTTCCCAATGTGTTGCGCAGCCCCCAATGCAATCACGCGGCGCCGTGACAATCCATGTGGCCAGCGAGCAGGCGCAGAGAGAGAGAGCAGCAGCAGCGGCATGTGAGAAACGGGGTGCGAGAAGCGTAGCAACACCCACCAGGGTCGGCACGCTGGTCGTTCAAAACAAACAAGGAAGAGGGGCACGCACATATGCGAACGGTTCAGCGAGAAGGAAAGATAAGTGGCAGAAGGTAAGGGGGCGTGGGGAGCAGGTATCGTGCGTGTGGTGCGCGGTTTGCCGCACGCTCTAGCCAATGCAACGTGACAACAGACAAGCACAGAATGGGCGTCTCACACCGACAACGAGTCTCGCTCGTAAGAGCAACAACACACACGCTCAAACATCCGCTCACGCCACGTAATGCACACACAAAAAAAAAACTTCGAAACTGTCCGATTCGTTCCGTTACTTCCTCACCGCCAACAGCCGCTCGCGCAGCGCTGCGACGTCGTGTGAGCGCGAGAGTGAAACGATGAAGCTGGGAAGGGAGCCGCCCAATTCGTTGTTGGAGAGATCGAGGATTTTGAGGCTCTCCATCTTAAACCATTCGAAGGGCAGCCTGCCACTGAATTTGTTGTCGTTCAGATACAGCTCCTCTATGGCCACCATGCCGCTCCACTCCGCCGGGAATTCACCAGTCAACTTATTGTGGCCCAGATTCAGCTTCTTCAGGTTCACCAAGGCCGACCAGTCCGACGGTGCCGCACCGCTGACGCCCGTGTACGAGAAATCCAGCTCAACAAGAGACAGCAGCCGACCCCACGACGGCGGCAAAGAGCCACTCAAAGTCACGCCTCCCTCCGCACCACCTGCGCTGATACTCAAAACAGGGACTTCCAAGCCGTCGCAGTCACCGGGAACCATCGGTAGCCAGCCCGACTTGACCACACCCGCTAGTTCGAGAAAAAATCCTTCCGGTGTGCACGTTACCCCCGCCCATGAGCAGAAGTTCGGACACTTCCAACTGGCGCTTGCATCCCCAAACACCTCAGAAAACCCAGAGAGAAAGCGCATGCTATGCGCCACCTGCACTGGCGTGTAATAAGGAACATCGTTGAAGCAACCTCCATCACTGTCACTGAGCGACACGGAAGAGCTGCTGCTGGACGGCGCAGACGACGAGGACGCCGACGGCGCGGAGCTGCTGCTGGACGGCGCAGACGACGAGGACGCCGACGGCGCGGAGCTGCTGCTGGACGGCGCA
>NC_018262.1:207358-208334 GCF_000227135.1 Leishmania donovani | reverse complement strand
GCTGCTGCTGGACGGCGCAGACGACGAGGATAAAGACGCGTCTTGGCAGCTGTTCGCAATGGCACAGTCTGTAGCCAATACTGGCGCGTCAGCGTTGGCTGACACTGTGAGGCCGTTCGCAGCGACCCATTTCGAAGGAAGACATCCGCAGAAGTTGTTCACCTGTAGTTGGGCATTTTTTATCTTCGTCCATTCACTGTAGGACTCTGGAATGGAGGCGAATAGTTGGTTACTGTCTATGCGGAATTCTTTCATGCTAGTAAGTTCCCCCCAGGACGTAGGAAGGGTTCCTTGGAGAATGTTGTTTTGTAGGTGCAACGTATGCAAGTTCGCCAATTCACACCAGGACGGTGGAAGACCTGCATCGATAGTATTCCAGCTGAGTGCCAACTCCTCTAGCGATGACATGCTGCTCCATGATTCAGGAAGAGTGCCAGAAAGCATTGCCTCGTTAATGCGCAGCACTTTCAACTTCTTTAGCCCGGACCAGCTGCTCGGGAGCTGCCCGGTAACCATTGTTGAACCAGCATCAAAGTATTCAAGACTTGACATGCTGCTCCACTCCGGCGGCAGGTTGCCGAAAATTAACGTTCCGGGAACGGCGATATACTGCATGGACACCAGTGCGCCCCAGCTCGCCGGAAACGCATCGCCCAACCCCACGACGTTGCTCATATCCACCTTGTTGACCACAACATCGCTCGCATCAAGGCCGGCAGGCACATTTGGCAGAGAGCCGGCGAGGGGGGCGCCCGCCATCTCCAAAGCAATACCAGAGTTCGTGCACTGCACGTAACGCCAGGCGCAGAAGTTAGGGCACACCCAGATGTCCCTCAGCTCCGGAATCGTCACCTTAAAGGCCTCCAGAAATTTCCGCGTACTCACTCGTTGAACGGCGCTGTAAAACGGCACGGCGGCGTAACAATCGTCACTACTGCTGCTGGAAGGCGCAGACGACGAGGACGCCGACGGCGCG
>NC_018262.1:202128-206858 GCF_000227135.1 Leishmania donovani | reverse complement strand
GGAGCTGCTGCTGGACGGCGCAGACGACGACGACGCCGACGGCGCGGAGCTGCTGCTGGTGGGTTCCTCCTCGCAGCTGTTGGAGACAGCGCAGTGAGGTTCCCAGAGTGGTTTATCGGCGTCAATAGTGAGGCCGTTGATTTGCTTCCAGGAATCTGGAACGCATCCGCAGAACCTGTTGTGGTCGAGGGTGAGGTCGCGAATGGCGGGCATCGAAGACCACTCCGGCGGCAGTGTGCCCGTTAGGAGGTTGTTGCGTACGTTGAGTGTGCGGAGATTGGTAATGCTGCTCCACTCGGGGGGCAGGGTGCCGGTGAGGAGGTTGTTGTTGATCCAAATCTCTTGCAGATCCTTCATGCTGGACCAGCTGGCGGGCAGGGTACCGCTCAAGTGGTTTCCACCGAGACGGATCGAACGGAGGCAAGAGTTGCCGCAGGGTCTGGCGAGAGGAGCTATTGAGCGTCTTGTCATGACACGCAGTTCGACGGATGTTCCCCACGTTTCTGGCAGAGTTCCAGAGAAGGCGGTGGCGCCGGCGTGGAAGTAAGAGAGACGAGTGAGGAGATTCCAGCTGACGGGCAGGGAACCGATCACACGCTTCCCTTTGCCGACAAATGTGAGGCCTGAAAGGACCACGTGGAATCCATCGACGTTGTTCGGGAGCTCAGGAAGGCTTCCCGACAGTGCCGATGCGTTCAAGGTAATGTGGAGGCCCATCGCTGTGCAGTGGATACCCGGATGGACGCAGAAATTGTCGCACGTCCACAGGGACTTCAGAGCTGGGATAGCCTCCTTGAAAGAGTCGAGAAAGCTGCGGGTGTTCTCGTGCTCGATGGCCGTGTAGTATGGGCTGTTGCCAGAGCATGCGCTCACATCTGCATCATCGTCAGCGGCGTGTGCGTCGGCACCCCAAAAAACTAGAACCACAGACAACAGCGACACCGCAATGAGCGCAGCGTGCCGATGTGGTCTTGGCGTCGAGATGATGGAATGAAGGAGCGCCATGGTGTCCAGTTGATGGCGGCAGCAAGGAGACACACCCACGGACGCAGAAATGGGAGAGAAGGTAGGAAGGAAAGGGAGAGGGGAAACAACCAACCAAACAGAAAGAGAGAACACAAGATAACAGCACGCGCAGCAAAAGACGCTCGACAGTCAGAGATAGCGTGGGAAGGAAAGAAATGTGTGCGAGGGACACTCGTCTTCCTTCGCGTGTGGTCGGGGAGTTCGCAAACAGCGAGCCAGCGCGGTGTTGTGTTGGGCAGTGCGCGTGAGAGAAAAGGACACGTAAAAGGGCAGTGTGCAAAACAAGCGAAAAGACAAAGAGCCGTCGTTCTATTAGTTTGTGTATCCTCTCGCCCTCTTGTTGGGTGGGGGCGGGGGCGAAATATGGCCTCGGCGAGCTTCCCGCGTTCGCTTCACTGAGAGCGCTAGAGAAAGTAACAAGGACGGAGAACGCCGACAGAGACGTGAGAATAGATACGGGTAGCTCTCTGCTAGAAGCGACGTGAACGAGTGAGGGCGCTTGTGCCGGAGGGTGGAGGGGGAGGCCAGATGCTGTGGAAGAGAAAACGCGCTGGCGATGATGGATTCAAGCGGGAAGAAAACCAACGATTACACGACAGGTGGACAGGTATGCACTGCGGGGGGCAGAGGAGGTGGTCGTCCGTTCCATAAAATGACAAGAAATCAACTGTACGCAGAACCTAAATCACACACACACACACACAGCACATCCACACCTACACAACACACACAGAAAGGACACGCAAGCAAGGGGTGCGAAAGAGAGACGCGAAGCGAGGGTTGGGGGTGTGCAGAGGTGGCCCGGGGGAGGGGAGAGACAGCGGCGAACGAAGGCGAAAGGAGAGAATATGGTATACGCGTAGCTGAGAGGAGCCCGAAACGGGAGATACTCGAAGTCACGAAAAGAATGAGCCCAGAGAGCACAACACAAAACAAAAACAGGCAATACACACTAACACACACACACACACAAAAGGGAAGGGAGTTGAGAAGACGTCCTTAACGGCGTGCACCTTGCCACAGGGATGGCACACCAAACAGCAGGAAGGAAAGAGAGCGAGAAAACGAAAAGAGAGACCACTGCGATGCAGGGGTAGTTGTGGTGGTGTGTGTGGAGGGGGTGGGGTGGGGGAAGAGATGGAGGGTACGACGCAGTAAGAAAAGGGGTATGTGAGTAGCAATGTGCGCACACACAAAGAACGTCTTGTTTTACTGGCAGCCGAACCGACCAATCACCCGAAGGCACCGGAAGAGTGGAGTATTTCCACAATAGAAGAGAGCACGAAAAAGAGAATGAGTACGCAGAGAGAGGGTTGGTAGAGATGATGGGCACGCGTATGGAATCCACTGAGATGCTCCGCCGAGACACGTCTCACCTAATACGCCGTGAAGAGCGAATCGCAAGAGAGCCAGCCGGAAAACAGCACCACGTGATCGGCAAAGAGGAAGAGAGAGGGGGGGAATGGACAATGATCTCAAGATGAGAAAAGGGAAGAGATACGAACAACACACACACACGACCTGGGCAGGGAGTGAGGAAAGCAGAGGAGAGGCAGGAGGATTACGAGGGCGCAGGAAGAAAAAACAGAGAGAGAGCGGATGCTGTTTTTTTTTCTGCCGCTCCGTTTCTCGTTGTCCTCTCCTCTTTGTACCCGTTAACGGGGGAAGGGAAGAAACCACACACGCACAGAGAAGCCAAAACAAAGGCCCCGCGGCTGTAATGAGAGTGACGCAGGAAGGAGCCAAGCAGGCCTATGCCCGCGCCTTAAGGGCGTGCGAAGGGGACAGAGGGCGGAGTAAAACACAAAAAGGGGAAGGGCGGGGCAATATAAGTCGCGGCTGTGGTGTTAATGCCGCTGTCCGAGGCTCGGACAGCGCAAAACAACGAAGGGAAAAAAGGAATAGTATAGCAGAAAAAATGCGCGTGCGACACAACGCTTCTTTCCTGCTCGAAGGAGAAGAGGAGAAACAAAAGGAGAAAAGATAAGGCCTTTGAGGTGCGGAAGAAGGATTCGGAGCAAGAGAGAGAGCAGCGCTGAGGATACGCCTCGGCTACCCACGCACCAAAATACACACAAGCACGTACACGGTACACGGCACACGCGCAAGACACAAACGCACGCAGTAAAAATAAATAAAGGACAGAGGGGGAGGGGCGAGAGAGAATGAGGGTAAACAACGATCGGGAAAGTAAAAAGAAAAATAAAAGAAGTAAAGAAGCGCTGTGCTACAGAGACACGCGTGTATCGGTGAAGACACACAACAGAAAAGGGGATTTTTTTATTTTTGTAGTTGGGGGGGGGGGGAGAAAGAAAGCCAAACGACAAAATCGGAAAGATGAAGTGAGGGAGAGGTGGCCGCTGTATCAGTGACGTTGGTGTTGTTGTCTTCGCATGGTGCTGCCAGTGCACACAAACACCCACGAACGTGAAGGAATAAAGTTCAGATGAAAAACGAGAAAACAATAGTAGTAAGAGGGGGCAACAAAAAGACGAGCAGGGAGCGCGTATAGGCCTATGCCGAGACAATGAGGAGGGGGGCGTGTGAGAATGAGACAGCGAAGGGTGCGTGGATTGTGTAGGCAACAGGATGGAGGCTTTGACAGAGTGCCGACGCGCACGCACGAGACCCGCTAGCAACAACAAACAGAGACGCTTGCGTGTGAGGGGAGGAGAGGGGAGGTACTGCGCGGTATTTGTCGTGCTACACGCATGTGGCCATATGTTGCTCAGCTCCGATCTCGCTTGCTCTTCTCAGTCTATGGTACGCATATATATATATATAGCAGTATATACACCGTTTTCCGTATGTTTACAGAGCACGTGTTCCCCCGCTTTTTATTCGGTGTGTGTTCTCTCTGTTTCTTTACCGCCGTCTTTGGTGGTGGTGGCGTGGAAAAGGGAATGGGCGGGAGGGGGCGGGGGCGAAAGAGGGAGAAAGTGCACGAAAAGAAAGGAAAAGGAAACTGCCGTTTACTGCGGTGTGCGCGACGGAAAATGGCATGCAGGCGCAACGCGCACGCGTGCATGCGTCAAGAGAGGGAGGAGACACGGAGAAGGAGAGCGGTGGAGAGGGAGAAGACAGCGAGTAGAGGACACGTCATCCATGTGGCGCACACAGGCAGCACCCTCTCTGACAAAGAACAGGCGTGGAGGAAGTCGCACGCGGTTGTGTGCGCCATCGACTATCCAGGAGAGCCGTTCCCGAGGGGAGGGAGTTGGGGGAGGCGAGGCGGCAAGGCGGCAGATGCGCCGCACCGCCAGCGGGCCTCAAACGGCGGCCATCAGCACCGTTGTTGCGTTCTTCTTTGGTGAGTTTCAACGCCGTTGTGAATCACTCAATGCGCATCAACGCCTAGTGGCAGGAGAGGTGGACGGAAGGAGGGCGGCGCATTTACGTGATGCAGAGAATGGACCCCCCCATCGAACGCACCAGACACACTCCCTCGACCAGCAACGCCACGTGCAGAGAGATGGAGACAGAGAGACATGGGCACAGGTACGCATACACGCGCGGCATGCATTGGAGGGCAAGTGAAATGCCGGACAGAAGAGAGGATCAGCCCGAGAGAGACGGTGAAGCCGAAAACGAGAAATAAAATGAGGGAGATGCACAGATGGACACAGACGCGACTACAGGCGAGGAGGTGGACACCAAGTGCGCCCACAAGAGCGGAAGCTCTCAGGCGCCCAGCCATCGGTGCA
>NC_018262.1:179860-180813 GCF_000227135.1 Leishmania donovani | reverse complement strand
GACGCCGACGGCGCGGAGCTGCTGCTGGATTCAGTCTCTGGCTTGCAAGCGTTTTCTGTCGCGCAGGCAGGAGCGAGTAGCTCCGGTTGAGCGGTTATTGTCATAGACACACCGTTCTTTGCGGCCCACGTGCTTGGGAGGCAGCCGCAGAATCGGTTGACCTCCAGGCTGACGCGGGTGAGGGTGGACATAGCATTGTAGATTTCCGGGATGGACCCGGAAAGCTGGTTATGATGCAGATGCAGGATTCGCAGCCGCGTTAGCGAGCTCCACTCTGCTGGTAAGATTGCGTCAATGTTGTTGTTGGACAGGGAGAGCTTCTCTAGGTTCTTGAGGGCGCCCCAGGAGGGGGGTAGGGTGCCTGAAGCGCCGGTGCTGTCGAGGACGAGCTCCCGCAACGCGCTCATGCTGCTCCACGAGGCCGGCAGGTGATCGGGAATTGTGAGGTGCACCAGTCGGAGCACCTCCAGGTTCGCTAAGCGGCTCCAGCTCTCGGGAAACCTACCGTCTGTCCACGTGAAGCTTAAATCGAGGTACTTCAGCGCGGACATGGAACTCCAGTGGGAAGGCAGCGTTCCCCACATCGAAGTGTATGCAAAGGATACGTTCTGCAGGGACGTCAGTAAAGCCCAGCTACTGGGATACTCGCCCTCCACCCACCCGCTATGACTGAAATCAAGCTTGCTTACCACCACCTCCGACGGGTTCACATCGGCAGGCACCTCCGGAACAGAACCGAAAAACTCTGTTCCAGTGATCTCCACTGCCACACCCGCAGGCGTGCAGTGCACATACTCCCAGACACAGAAGTTCGTGCACGTCCACAGAGGCTGCAAGTCTGTAATTGTGTACTTGAACGCCTCAAGGAAGTTCCGCGTGTGCGCTTGCTGAGTTGGTGTGTAAAACGGGATGGGGCCATCACACTCCAGTTCAGGGCTGCTGCTGCTGCTGCT
>NC_018262.1:171128-179761 GCF_000227135.1 Leishmania donovani | reverse complement strand
CACATCGGCAGGCACCTCCGGAACAGAACCGAAAAACTCTGTTCCAGTGATCTCCACTGCCACACCCGCAGGCGTGCAGTGCACATACTCCCAGACACAGAAGTTCGTGCACGTCCACAGAGGCTGCAAGTCTGTAATTGTGTACTTGAACGCCTCAAGGAAGTTCCGCGTGTGCGCTTGCTGAGTTGGTGTGTAAAACGGGATGGGGCCATCACACTCCAGTTCAGGGCTGCTGCTGCTGCTGCTGTCCTTGCAGCTTACCTTGCAGAGATCTGGGTTGGTTATTCTGTCCTCCGCTAGAACTATGACTGAGGGGTTGAAGGTAGCCCACTCCTTTGGAGGGCAGCCGCACAAGTTTGTGAGCTCAATATTGATAATTTGGAGACTAGTCCAGCTCCCCCATTCTTTCGGGATGGTTCCTTCGAGACCGGTGTTATTATGGAGGTAAAGGTACTTCATCTTCGGATTACAGATGGGCAGATTAGGTGGAAGGGTTCCACTCATGCGGTTGCTGTAGAGTGACACGTTTTCCGCGTTGCGGGGAATGAAGCACCTGTCCAGTTCCGTTCTACTGGCGGTGTCAGTCATAGTTCTCACCGTGCGGACGGTATTCTGGACTTCAGATGATTTCGAGGCAGACGATCTGTAGTCTAGACTGAGCTCCAGAGACTTGAGCTGCTCGAGTTTCCTCCAGCTCTTTGGCAGCTGACTCTTGATGCCATCGCCTTCGCCCTCGACAGCGAAGCGCGTTACCATCACCTGCTCGACATCTACGGCCGTGGGCACCTCTGGCAGCCGGCCGACAAGTTGTCGTGAATCAAGGCGCACCTCAACACCCTCCGCAGAGCAATGCACGCCATCCCACTCGCAGAAGTTACGGCACACCCACGTCTTGCTGAGAGCGGCGATAGTGTAGGGGAACTCAGCCAGGAACGCCGACGTGTTCGCCTGCTGTTCGACTGTATAAAACGGGATGGTGTCACGCCCGGTGCAGTCGACTACCTTCTCTATGAGGACGGCAGGTTTCCCACCCATAATGGGTGGGGGTGCTGCTGTGGCACCGCTAACGAAGCTACCCAGAACAGTAACGGCTACTATCATCAGCCCGGGCACCGCAGGGTGCCATTGCCGCTTCGGCGTGCGACGCGCCCGTTGAGCGAGGAGGTGCTGGAGCGTCATGATCCTAAAACGCTTCTGATAGCGACTCTGAAAAGCTCCAACAACCAAGAAAATCAGAAAGAAAAAAGCCGCAATTCACAAGCGCGCCTCCTTGAATGCGGAAATCGCTCTTTGAGCTGTTGTGGATGTCTGAATAAAGAGGAACCGCTACGTTTGTGCGTGTGAGTGTGTGTGTGTGTGTCTACTCGTTCGCCTACCAGTGATTTGTTTTGCGGCCGCTTGTACGAGCGTTGCCGATGAAATTCGTTTTAAGTTTTTTTTTTTATGAAAAAAGTTCGTGGGAAGTGCGAAGACCTCTTGAAGGCGAAACAAAAAGAAGCAAGCAACAACAAATTAAGCGTCTCCAAACAAAAAAAAGAAAATCAGTGGTGCTCCTGCAGTGGTCCCGGGACGGGGGTGGAGGGGTGGGGACACAAGAAGAGGGGCTGCACGGAGACGAGGTGCAGACACTCCACACAAGCATGAACCCTGCACACACACACACACGCACAGAGGAAGGGAAAGGGGGGAGTGAGTGGGAGGGAAATAATAATAATAAAACAGGATAACTCTTCCGCTGAGCAAAAAAGAGGAGAGGAGAGGAGGGGCGGGGGGGGCAATGAACAGCTAGGAGAACCAAAGCCAAAATAAAAAAAAGTAAGATGAAAGCGGGAATAGAAAGCAACACAGAAAAAGAGAGCAACAACTAGCACAACTATGGAGACGTGTATGAGGTGCGTCGTTCGTCGAAGCAGGGGAGGGGAAGGGGGGGGGGCAGAGAGAGAACAGGAGAGGGATGTGCGGAAGAGAAGGCGTGAACGAAAAAGAGTGAAACGAGAGAAAGATAACCACGCAGGCAGGCAAAAAAAGTACAATGTTGTAGTGCGAGCGAAGCACTCGAAAGGTGGTGGTGGGAAACGTGTGGGGAGCGCAGTAAAGGTGGTATTTGGTTGCAATGAACACAGGCCAAAAAGAGCTGAGCAGAAAACGGAGACACCAACCTGCACTCCGCGTGTGCAGGGTTCGAAGACGAAGAAGGGAAGGGAAGGAAATTGGGGCAGGGTAGGATGGAGGGTTGCTCCTAGAGCATACGTGAGAGATCAAGAGAAAAAGGCGTGGAGGAGGAGAGAGGGGAGAGGGGCCACTACGAAGACCAAACAAGTTAACAACAATGCTCTAAATAGGAGAAAGAAACACAAAGAAAGTTGCACCCTTCGCGGAGGTAAGTTGCGTCTTACTTTTTTTTTCCGATTGCCTTGATTGCCGGAGGGAGGAGGAGAGGAGAGCGGGATGCGGCCCTTGTGTTTGCACGCGTGTATGCTTCGGACACTCTTCTCGCTCTCGTTCCTTTTTTTTTCGCTGCTGTGATTTCGAGTGTCACGGGGGCGGGTGGGTGGGTGGGTGGGGTGGGGTGGGGCTAAATCGAAGATGAAGGCCTCTATCAAACGCTTCTTCTTCGTTTTTTCTTTGCAGCACTGATTCGCTCGCACATACACGCACACACGCAACGCTCGACAAAGACGGACAACAACGAACCGAAGTGGCAAACCCTACCAGAGACAAACGCGCGAACACAAGCTAAGAAAGCAGGAGGAGGAGGAGCGTGTTTGGGTGGGGCGGCGGGTGGGCGGGGGGGAGGGGAGGAGAGACGCGGAAACAGAGACAATGCCAACAAGAGCGCGTACTTCGAAGGATCAGAAAAAGTAAAGAGAAGCGATAAAAAAAAAAAGAAGAGAGGAGAGGGGCCACTCTTAGAATGACGAGGAGCCGAGAAAAAAAATCCAGAGAAACAAGAAGACAAGTTACGACGGTACCACGCAAATCCAACCCAACACAACACAGCACACACGCGCACAGGGAGAGGGACGAACAGAAACAAGAAAGTCGAAAAAGGTACGAATGCCACGGGAGGGGGAGGGGGAGGGCGGCAGGCGACAGAAGCGAACAAACATAAGAAAAGATGACTTTACGTGGGGAGGTGAGGTGGGTAGGTGCGTTTACCTTTACGAACGGATGAATGGGTGCGTAAGCCGATGAGAGACCTGACTGGGCACGTGCACGTTAATGACAATGTGCCCTCTAACTTGACTGGCTGTCTCTTCGTCTGCGTCTCTTCGTACTACGCTGCCTCTTTTTCTCTACAACCGTCAGACTATTGACTCGGCTTCGTTTCTTGAGTTTCTCCTCGGTCGTTCCCCGTCGGTTTCTGCGTTCTCGACTTACCTAGACGCTGGCTGCACTCGCCCCAAGCACACCGTCGCGGTCGCGGGCAATACAAAATATATGTGTATATGTGTGTAGGCGAGAGAAGCGCCACTGGAAACGCAACGAAACACACGAGAGAACTCGGAGAAGGAAATAAGAGCGGAGCACGCACACACGCGATGAAAGGAGGCGATGCGAGACACAAACAAGAAATTAACGAGCCACAAGCCCACACATACACGCACGCGACAAGAACACAGAGAGACGAAGATGCACACAAGCGAGGATGCTTTTCGCTCTCAAGCTAAGCCGACAAGATGAGGCACAAGAAAAAAGAAGTACGTGAGACGCCTCTGGGTGCAGCTGACGAGACAGCGAGAAGAAAAAAAAGAAAGAGGAAATTATGATCACGACACACACACACGGGGGTGAAAACTCACTTAACAGACGTCGGGCCTAGACTGAAAGGAGTACGCAAAGACAGAACACCCGCACAATGAAAAAAAAAGAGCAGAAGCGAGAAAAAAAAGACGAGCGTGTGTGTGCGCGCGTATAAATCAACGAATAAGAAAGAGAGAGAGATGCGCGGCGAGAAGGGGGAGGGCGGAAGATGAGCAGAGGATGATATTGGGCAGAGTAAGAGTTGCCAATTAAAAAAAAAAAATGAAATGACAAACAAAGAATCGGAACGGCGGTGATATGTGAAAAAAAAGCCAGGGGATGGGAAGCGGTTAATTCTAAACGTACGCGGAGTTGAGGGCTGATGGAGGGGCAAGGAAGGAGTAGCGGGGTGGCTAGATAGGACAAGCAGCAGCAGTGGCAACGGCCAGGTGGCTCTGCGTGTTGCTCGCTTTTTCACAGAAGCGCGTCTTCTCTTCCCTTTTCCCTCTCGCAGGTGTGAGTGGCAGCACCCTTCTGCACAGCTTCCAGCCACCAAATCTGTCTAAGTTCCTTTCGTGTTCGGCAAGAGTGAAGAGGGGCAGAATGGAGAACGCTGCAAGGGGTGGGGTGGGAAGGGAGGTTCGTTGCCCTCGTATGAGCGCTTTAAAAGTTATTCCTCTGTTGTTCCGTCTCTTCTGTACTTCCTTTTTTATTTTTTATAGAAAAAAGAAGGATCTGATGTTGACGAGGGTGCGCGCGTCGAGGTGGGCCGTTAGGTGATTGGGTGTATGCACGGGCAATCGTGTTTCAAGGTGAGGCAGGCAGAGGAGCGGCGTGGCACCAACAGGAAGTGGAAGAAATGAGGGTGAGTAAGGGGCGTGGGGAAGGGGAGGGGGCGCAACGATGAAGAGGGAGAAGAGAGAGGAGGCGTTTCTCGTCGGTGCGCAAGTAGGGCTGCAGGAGACCGTGCGGAGGGAAAGGCATACACCCATCCTCGGAGACGTGTGCACATTCTTTTCTCGATTCTTTGCTCCTCCTTTGGTTGCACCTCCTTTTGTCTCATTTGACGGCTCTCGTCTGTCCGTTGACATCTCGTCCCCGCCGATGGACTCGTTTCGGGTGCAGACCTTGTGCCGTCACGGGCAAGGTGGGCGAGGCCCGCGCTGGGGATGAGAGGAAACACTTTTGAATGCATGGGGGCCGTAAGCGGCGCTGTACGATATAGCGAGCAGCGAAACAAAAAAGGGCCAAAAATGCCGCAGACAACGTGAGAGAGAGGCACGTCCAAAACAGCACGTGCGACTGAATCAACCGGAAGCGGGAGAACTAACGGTGTGGCTTATTACGATGCCACTCTTCTTCAGCTTGCAACGCTTTGTTTTGGCGCGAGAACTACGCGTCTCCTTCCCCCGTTCCACGCCATCCTTAACTTGCCTTCTTCCTTCGCCCCTGTCTGTCTGTGTGGTGGTGCTGACGCTACCTCCTCCATTTCCGAACACGACGAAGCACAGCAACAAAAAAGCGGCAGCACAGCCCTGCGCTATGCGTCTTCCTTCAAATTCGAGTATGCAGTAGTGGCGAACAACAACAGAGGAAAGGTGCGCGTCTCCGCTTCTCTGAAAGCACCTGCACGCGTCAGCAAGCACTGAATGTCATCCTTCCAGAAGGTAGCCGACGGAGAAGGAAATAACGTGAAGCGGGTGCCTAAGAAGTGGTGGTAGATCGTGGGAGGTCAGAGACAGCTATGCGACGGCGAGTTCCTTCAGCGAGTCGGAAGAGGATGAGACGCAGGAGTCAAAAGCGAGCGTGGAAGAGAAGGGAAGGAGGGGGGAGGTGAGAAGCGCTAAGGGTTGGGCAGGTGCTGGGGTCTCTCAAGGATGAGAAAAACGGGCTGCAGGGTAAGCAAAACCACGGAGCGACGGAAAGATCAGGAGGGCAAGCCGATGAGGTGAGCACAAGACAACCACAACGCATAGATGCACTCTTCTGTCCGCGTATGGTGGTCGCGGTGCACACGTTATGTTCTCTCAGCGAATATGGATGTGCAAAGTCAAAGAGACAACGGCAAGAGGATAGATGCTGGGAGGAGAGGAGCACAGGGGAAGCGCGGGTGATAGAAGTGCTCATTGCGGCAGCAACGAAAATGATGAGACCGAGCCCCCCCCCCCCCCACCACAAGGAAGGGACGTGAGGTGGGGCAAGAAGGCGGGAGAGAGTGGAGGACCGAAGAGAATGGCGAACCGCTGCAGAGGAAAGCGCACAGTCTTGGCCTACTACAAACGCGCGCAAGAGCCTGCGGTAAAACGGAAACAAGAATGAGGGGTCCACGGCCACTTTTTTCCGTTTCGTCACTCTCTCTCTCTCTTTGTTCTGCTCACTTTGAGTTGGCCGGATGTCTTTTGGCAGCACTGCGTAGGGGCGAAAAAAAATGTCGAGCGCAGAAAGATCAGCAAGACAGCGAGCAGAAAAAAAAAAGGATAATGTGATGAGTGGCAGAGCAGACAACGACACAACAAAGAGCGAGGCTCAAGAGTTCTCCAAGTCGAATAGAAAAGAAACACGAAAAGCAGAGAGAGGGGGTGGGTGGGTGGGGTGCGGGCCATGATGTCACTAGGCCCCCTTCTCAAAGGAATACGGAGATCAAAAGAAGCACTAAGAGATAAAACACAGGTAGCGCTTGCACTGCGCTAATAAAACTTGATCCTCCCTTCCCTCCGATCACGTGGCACCGTTATGCCCCAAAAAAGTGCGCTACGACAAAGGCATAAGCATGCGTACATATATAGCTGCAGGGGATGGTGCACTCACTAGCTGGGTTAAAAGAGAGAGAGCGACCGAGAGCTCGTCGGCAGCGTACGCTGTCCAGGACGCACCTTAACGGCAGTATAATGCGCTCGGCGGTTTGATGGAGTTACTCCGGAGCCGCTTGTCTGCTTTCCTTCAGCTGCTTGTTTTCTCGAATTCACGGGCATCTTTGCTGCTTTTTTTTTTCATATTGTTGTCTCCTTCTTGCTCGCTCGCTCGCCCGGCACTGTGGGCCAGAGAGGAGTAAAGCAAAAAAAGACAAAATATCATGCGAGCTAAAAGGCTTAACTGGCTTTGAAACAGCTGGAGGTGTTGGGAAGGTGTAGGGCGAGATGGAGAGACACGACTGCTGACCTCACACCCGAAAAGAAAAAAGAAAACAAGGGCACTGGCATGATGAATATAATAAGAACAGTAGCGATACTCGAAACGCCAACGCGGCCGTGCAAGATGCACCAACGGCAGGGAAAGAGTGACTACGGCAGACATGAAGAAGGTCACACGATTTCACAGACAATCCCGCGGAGGATGGGGAAGGGGATGCCACGCAAAGGCACACAAACACAAGAGCCGCCTCAAAAAAGAGCGCGAGAGAACCAACCGACAAAGCAAACGAAGCGAAAGAACGAAAACGGGCAGTGGATGGGGTGGGTGGGTGTACACGCACATCGCGGAGAATATGAGGGGGTGGGGATGAGCGGCGAAGGAACTCCATCAAGGCAACAGAACGACACAAAAGTGTGTGAGTGGGGGAAAAGGATCGGTTGGGTGAGCGCGCACCAGTGAGGCGCAAGCTCAAAGACGGAAGGGGGGGGGGACAGCACCGGAGCGTCAGTGATACGACTTGGTGGCCTCTGCATACGCGAGATTGTGACGAGAGGAGGAAAACCCATTCCAAAACTGAAAGACCACCACCAAATAAATGAAAAAATGATGGGAACGCGACCGCAAACGCGTTGCCTACCTGTTTTCGTGTGCGTGTGTGTGCTGGGCCTACCGCGTGTGGCAGCACTGAGTGAGCTTGCGTGCTCTTGTGAGGAGTGGAAAAGGCCAGGACAAGTGGGGAGAGCAACCCCAAAAGGATCTTGGCCGCGCGTGGAGGTGCAGGTTGGCTGGTGCGTGTGTTTCTGTGTGCAGCACAAAGAGAGAGGACGCCAACAAAAATGGTAAAAGGCTGTGTAAGCCGAGAGAAGGGTGAAGGAGGCAAGTAGAGAACAGCACAAATCACCAGAAGAGAGCGCCTGAGAGAGAGTTGACCTTTTACTGTACAACGCCACCCCAATTCACAGATATAAGCAGCTCACTCAGTTTTTGGCGACACAAGTGCTGAGAAGTGAGTGCGCGGGAGCTGGGAAGCACTACACTAAGCGTGAACTTGCAAAGGTGGGCAGGCGACCCCTTCACAAATACTCACTAACCCAGCACGGTTACCGATGCGAGTTAGCCGCTGTAGGCTCTAGACAGCGAGACTTCCACGGCTGGTAGGAGAGGACCGCGTAATGTCAATCATCTAGGGTGCAGAAGTATTTGATCTTTCGGTGTCGTACTCTACGTCATTCTCTTCTTCGCCCTCATTCTTCTAAAGTCTCTAGGAGGAAACCCCAGCCACACCAAGAAAAGCATGCGGTACGACAAAGGCGTTTGGGGACCGTTCCTGTACGTTGTCCTCATTCCCCCTTTTGCACAGCCGCGCGCACAAACACGCACACACCTGCACTTCAGAGTGCCACGAGAACATGAAAGGGACAACAGAGGAGACTCTGGCAGCGCAGAGCGCGCACGATGGCGGGAGAACTGGACGGAAGGAGGGCGGCGCATTTACGTGATGCAGAGAATGGACCCCCCCATCGAACGCACCAGACACACTCCCTCGACCAGCAACGCCACGTGCAGAGAGATGGAGACAGAGAGACATGGGCACAGGTACGCATACACGCGCGGCATGCATTGGAGGGCAAGTGAAATGCCGGACAGAAGAGAGGATCAGCCCGAGAGAGACGGTGAAGCCGAAAACGAGAAATAAAATGAGGGAGATGCACAGATGGACACAGACGCGACTACAGGCGAGGAGGTGGACACCAAGT
>NC_018262.1:170342-171029 GCF_000227135.1 Leishmania donovani | reverse complement strand
TGGACGGAAGGAGGGCGGCGCATTTACGTGATGCAGAGAATGGACCCCCCCATCGAACGCACCAGACACACTCCCTCGACCAGCAACGCCACGTGCAGAGAGATGGAGACAGAGAGACATGGGCACAGGTACGCATACACGCGCGGCATGCATTGGAGGGCAAGTGAAATGCCGGACAGAAGAGAGGATCAGCCCGAGAGAGACGGTGAAGCCGAAAACGAGAAATAAAATGAGGGAGATGCACAGATGGACACAGACGCGACTACAGGCGAGGAGGTGGACACCAAGTGCGCCCACAAGAGCGGAAGCTCTCAGGCGCCCAGCCATCGGTGCAGCCAGTCAGTCCAACTTGCAAAATGAACGTGCTGAGAGCACTCAATGAGTAAAAGAAAAAACGAGAAGACTGTGTCGCCTCACCGTGAGGTGTGCGCCACCTCTGCGCGCAGGTACACCCTTCCCAATGTGTTGCGCAGCCCCCAATGCAATCACGCGGCGCCGTGACAATCCATGTGGCCAGCGAGCAGGCGCAGAGAGAGAGAGCAGCAGCAGCGGCATGTGAGAAACGGGGTGCGAGAAGCGTAGCAACACCCACCAGGGTCGGCACGCTGGTCGTTCAAAACAAACAAGGAAGAGGGGCACGCACATATGCGAACGGCCCAGCGAGAAGGAAAGATAAGTGGCAGAAGG
>NC_018262.1:168697-170243 GCF_000227135.1 Leishmania donovani | reverse complement strand
AATGAGTAAAAGAAAAAACGAGAAGACTGTGTCGCCTCACCGTGAGGTGTGCGCCACCTCTGCGCGCAGGTACACCCTTCCCAATGTGTTGCGCAGCCCCCAATGCAATCACGCGGCGCCGTGACAATCCATGTGGCCAGCGAGCAGGCGCAGAGAGAGAGAGCAGCAGCAGCGGCATGTGAGAAACGGGGTGCGAGAAGCGTAGCAACACCCACCAGGGTCGGCACGCTGGTCGTTCAAAACAAACAAGGAAGAGGGGCACGCACATATGCGAACGGCCCAGCGAGAAGGAAAGATAAGTGGCAGAAGGTAAGGGGGCAGGGGAGGGAGGGCGAGTAAGATAAGCAAGGGGAGGAGGTGAAGGCGAGTCACAAAGACAGAGCAATAAGATGAGAAAACGTTGGGAAAATGAGAACGTGGATGTGCAGGCGAGTGTGGCACACTACGACACACACAGACGTATCAGAAAAACGCTCACGTGAAACTACTAGTACACATAAAAATATACACAAATCTACCAAAATAATAAAATCAGAAGTACACATACACACACTCCACTCTCCGGCTTCTACTCCTGCGAGTGATCCTCTACCCTTTTCCCTTTGGCGGTTGGCGGAGAGAAGAGGTGTCTGAGGTGTACGTGTTTCCGACCACGGGCCGAATGCCGGCATATCGCTCGCATCGGCTCACTGTGCGTGCTTCTGTGTATGTGCTTGCACACGCTTCAGCTGGGGGGGGGGTTGGCTTCACGGTGTCTTTACATGAGTCTAGCGCAATCCTCTTCCTCCAGAGGCGAGGGGCAAGCATCACTTAACTTCGCCGCTTCCACTCAAGGCGTGATTCTGCAGCAGCTGCGCCAAAGGTCCGCTGGGATGAGACGATAAGACTCGGCAGCGAACCGTCCAGCTGGTTGTTCGTCAAGTCCATCACTTCGAAGCCGGCCAAATGCATCCAGCTAGAAGGAATGCTGCCCGACAACCAGTTATCGTTGAGGTACACCTCGCGAAGCGAAAAGAAGAGCCCCCAAGAATAGGGGAGGGCTCCGAAGAGGTCATTGTAACCAAGATTGAGATAATCAAGCGAACTGAGCGCGCTCCACCCTGGCGGCAGCGTGCCACTCACACCAGTATATGAGAGGTCCAACCTCTCCAGCCGTGTGAGCCCAGACCAGTTCTCAGGAAGCGTGCCACTGACCTCAACACTCATCTCCGTGCTACCCATATCGATCACACGTACAACGACCTCAGACGGATCGCAGTCATCACCGATAGAAGGAAGAGATCCATGCAACTCCATCTCACTGAGATCCATCACCACACCAGCTCGAGCACAATAAATACCCGGCCACGAACAAAAATTCGGGCAGACCCACAATGGAATCAGTCCTGGAAAGCTGTCCCGCACAGCCGTCAAAAATATACGAGTATTCTCCACCTCTGCCCCGCTATAGTACGGAATTTCACCATAGCAACCCGCGGAGCTGCTGCTGGACGCCGCAGACGACGAGGACGCCGATGGCGCGGAGCTGCTGCTGGACGGCGCAGAC
>NC_018262.1:158894-159002 GCF_000227135.1 Leishmania donovani | reverse complement strand
CCGACGGCGCGGAGCTGCTGCTGGACGGCGCAGACGACGAGGACGCCGACGGCGCGGAGCTGCTGCTGGACGGCGCAGACGACGAGGACGCCGACGGCGCGGAGCTGC
>NC_018262.1:119214-152285 GCF_000227135.1 Leishmania donovani | reverse complement strand
CTATGACTGAAATCAAGCTTGCTTACCACCACCTCCGACGGGTTCACATCGGCAGGCACCTCCGGAACAGAACCGAAAAACTCTGTTCCAGTGATCTCCACTGCCACACCCGCAGGCGTGCAGTGCACATACTCCCAGACACAGAAGTTCGTGCACGTCCACAGAGGCTGCAAGTCTGTAATTGTGTACTTGAACGCCTCAAGGAAGTTCCGCGTGTGCGCTTGCTGAGTTGGTGTGTAAAACGGGATGGGGCCATCACACTCCAGTTCAGAGCTGCTGCTGCTCGAGCCGCAGTCTGAGGTGATTTCACAGTCGCCACCCAGAACGGTGGAGTAGAGTCTAACTTCGACTTTCCGCGTGATCCAGCTTTGTGGCACGCAGGTACAGTAGTCAAGCTGGAGAGAGACCCTCTGGAGTGCTGTCATCTCACCCCATTCTTGCGGAATAATACCAGTGAACTTGTTACCTATCAACTGCAGGTCAAGCAGCTTCTTCAGACTCCCCCAAGACGCAGGGAGGGTACCTTCAAGTAGGTTGTTCGAAGCTAGGAGCTGCTCAAGCAACCGCAAGGAAGCCCAGGAAGCCGGGAGTGTTCCGGAGAGACTAAGGTTCGTTAAGTTGAGAACCTTAATGTTTATCATGTTGCCCCACTCCTCGGGAAGACTTCTTTCATCAACTTTCTTCTGTAGATAATTCCTTTCCATCTTGCTGGCCCCTGCCCATGCGGAGTGCGGCGAGCCTATCATATTGTTGTCCGATACCCGAGAGACAGGCAGAGAGCTGGCACGCTGGGCGGTACTCGCCCATGCCGCCTGGATGAATCCAGCATCGTCTGTCATCACACGGCTTTGGATTGAATTTCTCCGCATCTCTGGCGGCGTATCTTCGACGCCCGTGGAGATGAACACAAACGAGGAGAGCGAGGTTAGTTGATGCCAGCTGACAGGCAGCGTGCCCTTCAAGTTGCTGATGTCGCCGGAGAAGGTGAGCTTCGTTACCACAACAGATGATCCTATAACGCCCTCAGGTATTTCAGGGAGGCTGCCGACGAGGTCGTCGACGTTGAGACGCACATGCAAGCCGGCCTCTGTGCACTCCACGCCCTTGTGCGCGCAGAAGTTGTCGCAGGTCCACACAGAAGTCAAGGCGGGGATGGCCGCCTTGATGGCGTCTAGAAACATGCGAGTATGCTGCTGCTCGGCGGCAGAGTAGTTCGGGACGCGCACGGAGCAGTCGAGGGTGCCCGCCTCATCGGAAGCAGAGCGCACACCCACGCAGACAAGCATCAAAAGCGAGGCGCACAGCAGCGCCGCCGCGATGGCGGGTTGCTGCCGCGTGCACCGGCGCCAAAGAAAAGACATGACGGCGGCGAGGATCCTGCTGCGATCAACTGAAAAAAAAGAGAAAACGTAAAAAGCAGCGGCGTCAATGACAGTCACACCAGTGGACGGTCACACGTGCTCACAAATTTCCCGCTTTTCCTCCAGGATGGCTACTGTTGGTGAAAGATGGGCAGTTCGACTGTGACAGCAACGTGTGCAGAGTGTGAGAAACGGCGAAAAATAAAAAAGAATATGAGTGCCAAAGAAACGCGCAAGGCACAAACAAAGAAGCGAGTGCGCCAGGGTGGGCAGACAGGCAAGGCGAGCGGGTCGGTAAAAGTCGATGAGGGACAGCGCCGAAAGCAAAAGCAGGCAATGATCTACCAAAACTCACTCCCTCAGCCACTTCTTCAACGTCTTTGTGTCCTTTTCCTCTTTTTTTTAGCAAAAGCAGTTTAACTAACGTTCCGCACGTTTGATAATACTGTTGTCGCTGCTAACTTTATATATCGTTGTGCTCGGCTCGGTGTCTCTGTGCGTTTTACGACGCTGGTTCCGTCGGCCGCCACACGCACAAAGAACACCGCCTAAACACACGAAAGGGAAAGACGAGCCACGAAAAAAAAAATTTAAGCGAGCCAAACACGCAAAAAAAAAAAGAAGCGCGACGACCCGCAGACGTATGCCGACTAAAAGAGGGTGAGAGAGGGCTGTGCTACAGTAGGGACAGAAACGCGGCGAGATACAAGCCAGGCATGCGCGTACGCACAGGCACACACAAAAAAAAGGAGGGGAAAAGGAATATAAAAAAACGAGAAACGGATTGAAATTAGCAGGCACTGCAGATGTGGGAGTGAAAGGAGGCCCGCAAGCAAAAAAAAAGACGAACACCAATGCAGACAAGGACAGAGGGGACCCCCAGAGAGAGAGAGACGGGGCTTGAGACAACGGCACAGACAAAAACGCGGTAACGGGTCAGAAATGGGCGCGGAAGAGAGAGGGAGAGAGCGGGTGGCAGAAAGAAAACGAAAAAGGAAGCTTAGAAGAAACGGCAGTCAATGAAACGGGGGTGCTGGGGACAATGAGAAGAGGCAAAACAAGTGTCGAAGAGGAGGTTGGGAGGGGGACGCTTCTGGAAAGAGAGCGGCACGTCACCTAGAGAATGTGCACAAAGAAAAGGGGGAGGTGGTGGGTGTTCGGTGGTCGGTGGTGGACGTGGAGAGTGGCAGTAAAGCAAAACGAGTCAGAATTTTGTATGGCGTTGTGTATGTCTGTATGTGGGTGTGTGGGTGTTCGCTGCGGTTCGCTTCTTCCGCTGCTGTCGGCCCAAGCGACTGCTCTTGTCTTTGCTTTTTCGGAGGAGGAGAGCAAATTAGACGGGGGAGGGTGCACTAAACACAACTGGGAAACTAACGGCGGTCTTTTTCTTTCGGTCCAGTAATTTTTTTCTTGCCTTTTTTGTTCGGTTTCTTTGCGTGCTTCTTTCTTCGTCGCTTGCTTCACCTATCGCCGTCTCCCTCGACTCCGCTGTGGGATAGCCTGTGGTATGCGAGTGAGAGAGCAATGGTGGCTTGATCACCTCAAAGAGAGCCTGCGAAATGGAGGCGTAAAATGAAAAATAAAACAGAAGCAAGAGGAGGTACAACAAAAAAAAAAAACGGGTGGCACAAACAAAAAGAAAAACAGACGAGCCGTCAATGCGAGCAAGGGAAGACGGGAAATCGCGTAGGGAAAAGAGTGGTGGTTCGTGCACTTCAACTGGACTTTGCTTCGGGGTGCTGGAACAGTATGCAAGGTGAAAGCAGGCGAAAGAAATCAAACAACAACAGCAAAACAAGAAAAATAAGGCGAGCCACCTAAAATGCATGCACAGACAGAGCACCCTCTTTTCTCCTCGACGGCTGACGTTCTTTGCCTTTTCCGTCTATCTTTCGTTGTTCAAGTCGTCTTCTCAAAAAAAAAAAATAATAATGGGAGAAATAGTGTATGTATATATATATATTTGAAGAAGTGCACAGAGAAGGAATGAAGGCTACCGTGCAGGAAAGAAAGACAATACAAAAAAATGCAGCCAAACGTTGATGCCGAGGCGAAGCCGGGGGGGGGGAGGAAGAGAGATAGGCCCCTGATGATGATGGCGGTGGTACACGTAGTTTTGTGGAGAGAGCGTGCGCAGGCCAACGGCAGCAACACCAACAACAAAAGAAGACACGTACACAAGAGGAAAAATGCGTTTTTTGTGGTAACGACTCTTCCTCGTTCGAGCGTGTGATTTCCTTATGCTTCTTTTCCTCCTTCCACGATGGTCTTCCTTTCTTGTTCAGCGGAGTTGCCGTTCCGTTCGTCTCCTGTAGGCGGGCAGTTGCCACTGCCTTTCGATGAACGCAACTCTGTCGGTAACCGCGCAGTGACGCCGTTCGCCTTTGTTGATACACAACGGAGGTGAGGGCAGAACGCCGACAAACACACAAAAATAAAAATAAAAAACGAGTCGGAAAACAGAAAGGGAGAGGCGTCGGAGAGAGAGAGAAAAGGAGAGAGGAGGAGACGAAGAGGATGGCAGACACACGCACACGAGATACTGTCGCAGACGCCGAGGGAAACACTGCAGGGGGTGGGTAGGTGGATGGGTGGGTGGGAAGAAGCGGAGGCCTAGCGAAGAGAGAAAAATCAACAGCACAAGAGCAAATACACGACGATCAACAAGAAAGAAAAGAAGACGGTGCTCTGATCGTTCCTTTTTTTTTTGGGGGGGGGGGGAGGGGTCTCTTTTTGGCTCTCCGTGCCCTTTTTCGTCACTTATTTTGCCTGGCCTCACAAGCGCGCACGGCGTTGGGTGTATTTATGGATGAGGAAGCAAACGTTCCCAGTCCATGAATACGGCGTTACAACACAGAGAGAAGAGTATCCAGCGCACGCGCACAAGCGGTATCGAGAGATGATGGCTGATGATGCACGCCGGAAGGGCAAGAAAGAAAAAGAAAAGAGCGGTGGCCGCTCCTGAGGTCAGTCGATGATGGTAGAACAGAGGGTGGAAAGCTGAGAACGGAAAGGGAAACAGATGGGCTATGACGCATGCACAAAAAAAAAATACTAGAGCCACGGAAATGACAAAAGAAAACAAAAAGGGATGTCGATGTGTCGACGGTTATGCGCGTTCTGTTGCCGAGAACGCCACGTCGGAGAGCAGTACGTGACGATGAAAATCGAGCAGACACAGCACACACACACACACACACACACAGAGATAGAGAGTGAGTTAAACCACAGATATGAAGATCTGTTTTTTTCTTTGCTGAAGTACGCACGCGGACGCTTACGCACACAGCGATCGGGGGAAAAGAAAAGAAAAAGGGGTGCGCGCACCTAAACGCACAGAAGCAGGCAGGCAGGCAGGCAGGCAGGCAGGCAGGCACCGAGCGGGGAGGGGGGACGGGGGATGGGGACGAATAAGCGCAAAGCTTCGAAGAATGAGAAACGGAAAAAAGGGGGGCTACAGCCAAAAGGACGGACAGAAAAAAAAAAACGACGGTCGCTGGCAGCGAAGAGAAACGAGCAGACGTCGGCAAGGGACAAAAAAGCAGGTGGACAACCGCAGGAGGCCTGCAGGGCAAGGGTGTAGCGAAGAGGGGAAGGGAGACGCCACAGAGAATACGCGGCTCGACGAAAAATCCTACACACGCACAAACTCGTAGCGTAGAGGACTTTTCTTGTCGTTTGCTTGTTACTCTTCGCGAATGCCTGCGTGATTTGCTTAGCTGTTCACCCTGTACCCCTCGCAGTTTATTTTCGTTCTTCTTGCGTTCTTTGACGTTTTTTCGCTTTTTTTAGGGGGAGGGATGGGTGTTAGGGGAGGTGTTCTCTTGTATATGTCAAGAATGATAACTCTCTCGCCTAGAAGGAGCAAGCACACACACACACACACACGAGCACAAGTAACACGGGGGCTGTGGTGGGGGTACTGGTGACGGTGTCTAGAGGCACGCAATGAGCAGAGAGGAGCTGAAGAAGTGAGGAGTCGCCTTTGACGGGGACGGGGGAAGTCAAGGGGGGGGGGTGAGGGGTGCAGGCACAGAACGTATGGCAGTCCGCGCACACAAGCACTCTGGAGAGACAGAGAGAGGCACTGGCTACGCAACCACAAAAAAATAAGAAAAACCCTGTAAACGTAAAAAAGGAAAGAGAATGAGTGCCCTTATTTTTCGCGCACGGTTGTCTTCTTGTTTCTGTTTCTCTTTGCCTCTTTACGTGCACTGTTTGAGTTGTGCCGATCTCCTTTTTCCCCTGCTTTTTTTTTGTTGTCTTGGGGAGGAGGGGGTGTCTTGCGCGGAAAACGAGCAGATATGTGCAGTGGCCAACGAGAACACAGGCAGAGAGAGAGAGACAGAGGAAGACAGAGAGAAACGGGGGAGCAGTGAGACACGCACGCGCACACACGAAAAAAAAATTCTCAAAATAAATGGATTGTTATGTATGGGAACGAAACGAGTGGCAATAAAACCACACCAGACAAGGCACAAACAAAGATTTACAAAATACACACACAGAGAGAAAACAAGAAGAAAGTACACTGAAACTGTTTGGAGGGAGAGAGGGGGGGGGGACTGGTGAAGCAATCAGAGAAACGGGAGAAGGCACAAAAAGGATAGAAAAAGATAGACGGGCACGGGAGAGCGCGCCGTGGCGGTCGGGTCGGTGCAGGACTGACGCGCGCACACGCAGAGGTAAGACGTACGGCGATGCAGGAGAGTTGAAGAGCTGTGTTCTCCGTATGGATGCCGACGCACGAGCGAGTGTGTGTGTGTGTGTGTGCGTGTTGGTGGATCAAGCAGGCACAGACGCTTAAAAAGTCAATGAGCGCCCCACAAAGGAAAGAAAGAGGGACGTGGGTAAGTGTCGGTGTACGGATGTATGGACGCAGCCCTCAGCAGCGGTCTGCCTTGCTCTTTCTAACTCTCAAGGACACAGCAAAGGACGGTGGGATGCTGCTCGCGAGTGCTTCAGAGAAAGGCAAAGAAACTTTATATGCAGGCTGCCTTGCCGATGCACTTTTTTCTTCGACTATACGGTATAAATGCCTTTGTTACTGACGCAATCCGCTTCCTTAACTTCTGCTCATGCTCTCCAATATGTGTCGTTACTTCGGCGAAGCAACACGACAAGAGAGGGAATAAGAGGCGATCGCCGTTTGTGGTGGTCGATGTGCACATATGTGCGTCGAAACGCGCACGCGTGCATGCGTCAAGAGAGGGAGGAGAGACGGAGAAGGAGAGCGGTGGAGAGGGAGAAGACAGCGAGTAGAGGACACGTCATCCATGTGGCGCACACAGGCAGCACCCTCTCTGACAAAGAACAGGCGTGGAGGAAGTCGCACGCGGTTGTGTGCGCCATCGACTATCCAGGAGAGCCGTTCCCGAGGGGAGGGAGTTGGGGGAGGCGAGGCAGCAAGGCGGCAGATGCGCCGCACCGGCAGCGGGTCTCAAACGGCGGCCATCGGCACCGTTGCTGCGTACTTTCCGGTTTTTTGTGCTTGCTCGCTTGTGTGTGTGTGTGTACGTTTTGGCCTATGGGAGTAGAGTCACAGCGAAAGATGAGAGAGAGATAGAAGAGACGCTCGTTGCGCCTGCCATATTGCGTCTTCTTACACCAGCACACATGCACACATATACACATAATACATATACATGCAGGCACACACACACACACTCATGCACCATGTCGTTTAAGGCCTCCAATTCTCTTCACATGAGCTCACTCTCTCCGCGCGTCATGGTGTCTTGCATCGCCTGCTCCCGCTCCACCTCGAGGACATTCGAAATAAACGCCACGGCTTCGTGAAAGTCGCTTGTTTTGCCATGAATGCAGCGGAACTGCACCATCGTGTAGCCCAGGCTGGCAGGCGACAGAATAACGTCTAGGTCGCACACGCCATTCACCAGCGTCACCGCGTCACTGCTGCTGTAGGCCACTCCTGGATGCGCCAAAGTCGCTGACGTCGTCGACAGGATGGCGACCGCGCTCGAGATGGAGGGGAAGGGAAGCTGTGTGACGTTCTCCTTGACCCTCCGCTGCCCACCAGCTGCCGGCGTGGAGTTCGGGCCCTTGAGCTCCTCCCCCATGCCGGGGGAGAGGGCTGAGCGGCTGCGCCTACTATGGCTGTCGTCGATGGCGGTGTTCACGGCGGAGGAGCTGTTGTGTGGGCAGGAAGAGAAGCCGCGTGTGTTGTCACGAACGCCGTCACCGTCGCGAACCGTGTCGTGGCGAGGGTCGGTGTGCGCGTCCTGCCCGCGAAGGTGCCGGCGGCGAGCGCAAAGCGACGTCGGGGTGTGTTGCAGCGAGTTCGAGGGGCAGCAAAGGGCAACGGGGTGACTTGGAGCCGCCCCCCTGGCGCTAGCGCTCCGCGATGCCATCCGGTGCGCAGAGGTGCCGCCCGTCGCTCGGGGGCGGCTTGACGAACGATGCATCGGCACAGCGGGGCTGCGTTGCGACTGCGAGACGAAGGCGCCGCAACTTGTGAGCGTGCTGCCGCTGATCTCTGGGCTGGGAGAGTGCATGGCAGAGCCGGGTGAGTCTGCTCGCGCGAGACTGTGGGGGCTGGCAGACGACGGCTTCGTGCACGTGGCGTGCGAGCGCACAGTGCTTCGGTCAGACAGGCAAGGGCTGGGGTTGTGGGGGTGGGTGCCAGCGTTGCTCGTCACCGCCGTGCTGCCTGTTGCGCCATTGCCAGCATCTGAGCTGACAGTGCGTCGTTGCAGTGAAGACACCGCCGGAGTGGCGTGGTTGCGGCGCTGAGCCGAAAAGCTGCCTTGCAATCCTATAGGGGAGCAAGTCGCCGCCGGGTCTGTGCTCGCCGCCATGGCCACCAGCGGCGAAGACATCGGCGGTGTCGCCGTGCTCGTCGTGGGCATCGTCGCCAGCGAAGAGGAGCCGAGGTACCGAAACGAGTAGACGTTCGCAGCGTTGGAGACCACCTTGTCTGAGTACAACAGCTGCAGTCGCTCCGGCATGCTTGCCAGCTTCGTCAATATGACGCTCTGCAGGCCAGTGACAAGAAAGCCGTGCCGCACGCACTCCGTCACGTTGCGGGACTGAAACAGCGCGGCGAGGTTCGTGGCGGCAGCCAGCTTGCGGCCAAGGGGGTGCTTCAGCAGAATGTCGCTCTTCACGATGCCGCGCACGAAAGAGTTGAAGGAGACGGTGATGGAAGACGGCGACAGGGGGGATTTCGGCGCCCCCCGCGATGTGGCCTGCGAGCCGGTGTAGGTTGTGCCACCAGCGGCGGCGGTGGTCGTGGCGGTGTCAGAATCGCCCGTTTCGGACGGCTGCTTGGGTGTGGTGGCGCTGTAGTGCGTCGTCGCGGGACTGCCGCCCTGCGTGGCACCTGTCGCGGAAGGCAGCGAGTGAACTTTTGCAAATCCCCGAGGCGATGCGGCCCCGGAGGCGTGCAAGAGGCTCATCGTGTTCGGCGCTGGCCCCCGCCGCTGCGAATAGAGGGAAGCCCGGTTGTGGCAGCAAGCCAGCTCTGACTCGTGGAAGTACTTGATAAAGGAGAGACACTCCTCCTTGTGCACAGCTATCTGACACTTCTCAAAGACGCGCTGCACCTGATGGAGCTGAATGACGCCGCGGTGGTTTTCGTCGAGGCTGTTGAATGCCGTCCTTAGCTGCCGCACCACCCCCCGCTCAACCGCGTCCATCTCCGTCCCAATGATGTTAACCAACTGAAACTCGCTGTTGTGAGTGAAGGGTGTGTGGGCCAGGTCCTTGCTCACCCACGCATCGCGAAACTGCTGGAAGGTGATGCTGGCGGCACTCGCGTCGCCGGTGAAGAGACATACAAGCTCGTCGACGTCCTCGGTTGGGACGACGTCACCGTGGAGGGTCGTGAGCATATCGCGCACCTGGTCCCGCGTGATGCAGCCGTAGCCGTCCGAGTCCACCTTTCGAAATGCTGTCTCGAGCACCCACTCCTCCTCTGGGGTGATGGAGTGGTGCGTAGAGAAGTCCAAGAAGTTACAGGTAGTGTGCGCGGAAGCGTCGCGGTGCTGGTCGGAGCCGGGGCTGCTGCCGGGCGCGCCGCCTGGATGTGCAGACGGTCCCACGTTGAATGAGGTGTTGTGCGACGGCACCAGCGGCACGGGCGCGCGCACATCAGGGGTGAAGGAGTGGAAGCGAGGCGACACTGCAACAGCGTTGGTCGCGTTGCTGCCACATGAGCTCGGCACGCCATGGCTGGTGCTCATCCAGGCCCTTGTGTCACCGCCGCGGTCGGCGCCGCTGGGCCCCGCGCACGCGTCGGCTGCAGGCCCCGCTCCTTTGGCAGACTTTTGAGGGAGAGGGTGCCGGAGTGCCGAGTCCGGGCTCGTGCTGCCCAACGCCTCCATCAGGTCCTTGCGGTGCGGGAAGTCCTTCTCGAGCTGCAAGTCCCGCCTAAACCATGGGTTTGCGATGATCTGCTCGATGGTGGGTCGGTCCGTTGGCTCTGGGGCCAGCATCTGTGCCACCAACCTCCGCGCGGCCGGTGAGATGCGCTGGGCCTCCTCGTCGTTGAAGGCGAACTCGTTCACCTGAATCAAGTGCAGCGTCTCCTCTTCGTCTCGGCCTTCGAAGGGCAACCGGCCGGTCAGCATGAAGAAGAGAATGACGCCGGCGCTCCACAAGTCCTGCTGAAAAGGATCCACAATGATGGGCTGCGACTTGCATGGCGTCGAAGCGCCGAAAATCTGGCTACTGCTGTTGGACCGTCGCTGCCGATGGCGGTGGTGATGCTTGTGCTCATGAGCCTGGTGACAGTGATGCAAGGCCTGCGGTGACGCGCTGCTCGAGTTCGGCGTCTTCAGCGTCGAGCCGGTCGTCGGCGGTACCGGCAGAGGCAGTGACGGCGCGCCCACTGCATCCCTGTCGAATGCCGTGACGGGAGGGCCGAGCTCACCCACGTTGGTGTCGGAAACGGCAATATCGTCCTTCGTGCCTGGGCGGTGGCGTGCTGGTGACGTGATGGCAGACTTCGAGTCAGTTGGGCTGCCGGCGGGTGAAGAGAGCGTGCTGGGCTTTTCGGCCCCAGTAGCGCTCGGGGAATCGGCGATACAGGCTGCTGCCGCGGCCACCGACTCGTGGAATCGCGGGCTCGCAAAGGACGAGGTGGTGGGGGACACGGACGGCGACGCACCGGACAATGGCGACGGCACACGCGCCTGTGAAGGAGCGTTGGTGCGCAGATGCCGCAGCGGCTGATGCAGCCTAGAGTTGCCCTCTTCCGCTTCTCCGTCGACGGAGAGAGCGGCAGTGCTGCTCGAGCGCTTCAGTTTGGCCTTGGCATCAGCGCTTGATGGCACAATTATCGCTGCCTGCTTCCCTTGCGGTGACTTAGCGTGGCCGCTGCGCGCATGCGAGTCATGTCTATGATGGTGATGATGGTGGCCGCCACTGCTGCTGCCGCTGCTGCCCATGAGGGATTTTACGAGGATGCTAAGCCCCTCCCCGACCTTGTTCAGCCCGCTGGTAGGCGACACCCATTTGTGCCTGTGGCCGTTGGTGGCGCTGGCGAGGCTGTGGGTGCTACCAGCGCGGTGCAGAGAAGAGCCGGGGGCGGCGGCCTCGGCGGCGGACGGCAGTGGGGTCAAAGACTCAGGTCGCGCCCGTCTCTTCTCCACCGACGGCTTGTGCGCCGCTCCTGCCTCGTCCGTCAGGCTGGTGCTGTTTGACGTGCGCAGCGAGGCGCCGCTACCTTTGCCGCTGATTTTGCCGCGCGCCTTGCAGTGCTTTGAACTCACCACCTCCGCTGCCCTCCGCCGCCACCCTCGCGCCAATGAGCCGCTGCACGACGATGCGTTCGACGCCGCGGATGACGAGGTGCTGAAGCTGGACCAGGGTGTCGCGGTAGAAGAAGGGGAGTAGCGAGCGGGATCACCCTGATGTTGGTCCTCCGGGACTCCCAAAGTCTCTGCCGGCACCGCCATGTCCCCCGCGAAGGCGAGCTTCCACTGCTGCGAGGACGCCATCACCGCCTCCGGGCTGGTGTAGTGCAACGTCCCGAACATGCCTCCATTGTTAATGGCGTCGAGGAGAGCGGCGTTGCCGCCCGTGCCGATTGTCTGCTCCGGGTCGTCGATGTTCTCCTTGGCAATTTTTGAGGAGAAGCCGAAGTCGCACACCAAGAGGCGGCCGTCGTCGCTTAGCAGCAAGTTCTCTGCCTTCAAGTCCTTGTGCGCGACCCCGTTGCGGTGGCAGTAGTCGATGGCAGAGAGGAGCTGCTGGAAGTACATGCGCGCCTCGTCCTCGGCAAAATAGCTCTTGGAGAGAATCAAGTCTAACAGCTTCCCGCCCTCCGCCAGCTCCATCACAAAGTAAAAGGCCGTCGTGGAATTCAAGAACTTGTAGAACTTCACTACGTGAGGGTGCTCGAGGGCCTGCATCACCATCGCCTCAGAGATTATCTGCTGCTCAAAGGTCTTGGCCAGAGCAGCCACCGTGGAGACAGGAGCCCCACCGAGGGGGTGCGACTCCACACCATCGGCCTCCCACGGCGACGCGCCGCCGTCTGCGTCGTAGTAGGCGACGGGGTAGATGCCGGAGCTTGTGAAGAGATCCTGCTTCTGCAAAATCTTCAACGCGAAGCGGTCCCCCGATGGAAGGTACTTGACGACATAGACGGAGCCGTACGCACCCTCGCCGAGGCGATGGCCCACGACGTAGTCGCCCAGGACCTTCACCTCGTCCTCCAGGTCTAAGGACCCGGTGAAAAAAGAGGTTGTATTCCAGCTCATCGTTCGGCTCACCAGCTGCATGACGCCTTTACACTGCTGTTGTTGCTGTCGCAGTGGGAGACACAGACAGCTCTTTCCCGCAGCTTCCGCCAACAAGCGCGCAGAGTGGCGGTGTGTAGGTGATGAGTGTTGATGGAATTAGCGGCTTTTTTTCTTCTTTTAGGGGAGGGAGGGGGAGGGAAGATACCTAAAATGGAAAAGGGGGAGGGGTGGGGGGATGACGGCTGATAAACAAAATCAACAGCAACGAAACAAATTTTGGTGCGTACGCGCCGTGTTGCGCTGCGCGTGGCTCTGTGAGAGGGAGGGGGGGAGCGGCTTGTCTGGGGTGTGCGTGTTGTTGGGTTGGCGTGTTGTTGTTTTTCGCTGCGTGTGCCGCAAGGAAATAATTCTTCGAAAGCAAAAAAAAACGGACACACACACACACACACACAAAAGCAAAACTGTAAAGGACGCCGCAAACAGACGACAACGTAACGCGATACACAGTAGCAACAAAGGAGGAAAAAAAAGACTCGTATGGATTACACGCAATCAACTAAAAGAGAGACAGCTGAGCGGTCGTGGTGGTAGTAGTGGTGGGAAGGCAAGGCGAAAAGAGAGACAGCGTAGTCCGCAAAAAGGCACACGCACGCACGGCAACTCCAGCCAAAACGTGCCCGGCTGTCTCGCGTCCCTCCTCGATCTTGGTTCCTCTTTCCTTCAGCTCCCTGCCTCCGTATGCGCGTGTCTATCTTGTGTGTGCAAGCTTCACTTCCCCGCTACCCAATTATGTGACGGCAGGGGCTTTTGTGGAAGCCACGTCGCCAAAGACAAGGACAGCGAGAGGCAGCAGAGAGAAAATTCACCGGCGCCCCTTGGCTTTGCGTCTGTGAATGTGCGTCACGTCCCGACGCGTTCTTCCTCTCAGACTCGTCTCGTCGCTGCGTCGAATGAGACGGCTACCCGGGGCCTTATATGGGTATGTCTCTCAACGTAGAGTTCTTCGGCACACGCACCCACACAGATGCGCTGTTACGCGCTTATATGTCGACCACCAAAAAATTGTGCGGGGTGCACAAGACCCTCAAGCACTGCCGTGCACACGCGAGAGTTTGTGAAGGGCACGGGGCAAAGACAGCACACAGAGACGCACGCGTGTGCAAAAAGAGGACAGAGGGGGACAAGAAGTGCAGTGCAACAATACAAGAAGCAGGTGAGTGAAAAGAAAAAAAGAGAGACGAAGGGCAGTGTGTGAAGCGAAAAGAGTCAACGCTTCCTTCTCGTGCCTCCCCCGTCTGTCCTTTTCGCATGCACGCACACCGACAGACAGACACGCCCGCCGGAGACGGCGCACACAACGTTCGTGTATTGGGAGAAACGTGAGTTAAGGCCAACGAACGGCAATGAAAGCACGATACCGGCAGACGAGCGTTGATACGATGCTGGGGGAGCGACGAAGGCACAGGAGTTGGCTGGAAAAGCGGAACGCTGAAGAGAAGCGCGTCGAGAAGCGGTGGCAGTGCAATGTTCTGCTTTCCACGCCACACGTTGACGTCAACAACGGCAGCGGAGGTGTTGAGCGTGGCGGTACGCAAACACAAGGGTCACTCGCTCGCCTCAAGTATTGTTATTTTTCTTTCCGCTCTCTCAGCCTGCTTTTGCCTTTTCCCTTGTTTCTTCGAATGGCAGTGATTCTTGCCGGAACATAGGCCGTATAGCGTGAGGGGGATGCGAGCCCACGCGGCTTCCCAGCACTCCCCTCTAGATTTTGTCTCGTCTTTTCGGTTTTCTTTACAAACACGCAGGTATGCGCATGTGCGGTAAGCACGCATGAAGTTGGCCTTCTTTGGATACGGCTAATCTTATTTCGCTTGGCAGCTTGCAAATGCGTTGGGCCGTCTTTTGCGTACGTGTGTATAGTGAGCTCCGCGAGAGATACGCCGGCCCCCTCTTTCCTTCTCGAGCGCTCGTCTCCTTGCTCAACGGCACCCGCACCCCCCACTCCGCCGCAGCGTAGCTCTCCCGTGTTCACTCGTACAAAAAGAAACAAATTTCACGCCCCGGCACACGAGGGAGACCGGCCACCGTGTTACCTGCTGTCCGTGTGCGTCGTGCGTGCGAGAGTCACCTTGCAGACGGCACCTCGTCGAGAGGGGGCACCAGGTGAGGAGGCGGAAAGAGAGCGCACGCTTGAGGCAATAATCCGAAAAAGTAAGCAAGTTAGCAGACACAGCAAAACGAAAAGGGGAAGCAGAGAGAAGCGAGAGTGCCGTGAAGAGTTCAACGAGCAATAATGAGTCAACCACAGCAACAACTATGGAAGCGATAGCACACACACGCACCGACGCGCGCACACATCGGCAGCTGGACAGGTCGATATATACACACGGAGAGCGACGTGGTGGAGTGCAACAAGGAGAGCAATAACTGATACTACAGAAAAAGAGCAAGCAGATGCGAATGGCACGATTAAACCTTGAGGGGCACAAGAGGAGGAGACGGCTTTCGTTTTTTTTTTTGGTTGTTTTTCCTTGTTCTCTGTGCGTCTCTGTGCCACTTGTTTCGCTCACGAGCAATAAGATGATGCACCCCACCAACCAATGGTAGGCGGCATGCACGAAAGGGGGAGCGAGCGCGCCAGAACAACAAGCGTAAAACCGAGAGAGAGGGAGGGAGGATATCAGAGGAACGCGAGATCAAATGCGTCGATGAAGAAGACACAACGCGCAAAAGCAAACATAGAAAAAGAAAACGAACCTCGCACTGCAGAGAGAGAGGAAGGGGGACAAGCCGTCGCAGCGTAGGGGGGGGAGCACAGATAGACGGAAAGGAATACGGCACGGCAAAAATGATGACAGCTTTCTCTCCCTTCTCCTCTCCTTCAGTGCGAACGTGTCCTCTGCGGGTTGACGCGATTGGGTCGCGTGGAGGCGCGACAGCGCAGATTTGTAAAAAGGGAGGAGGCGACGTTGCAGGCACAGAAGGAAGGATAATATGGGGAGATGAGATGTACGCAGAGGCAGCCGGTGCGCGACAAGAGAGACGTGCAGCGCAACACGAAGAACGAGACGCAATGCCGATGCACAGAAAAAGTGAAAGAGAGCCGAGTGCGCTCACTCACTCGCAGGCACGCGGATGGGCCGGCACACACACACACACAGAGACGCACCGACGCAGATAATTAAGAAAAGAGGCGAACACTAATGTGGAAACAGGGATAACGAAAAAGGCAAACAAACAAAAAAAAACAAAAGAAAACGAAGCAGTCACAAACGTCTGTGCGAATGAGTCAGTGGAAGTGCGCCTGGATGAGCCCTCCCTCGTCCCTGTGTATCCTTCCACGTCGTATGGACAGCGCTGCCGCCGCCGCCGCCCCCCCTTCTGCTCGCGATTCCTGTTGGTATGTACTTACCTTGGTGCGCACAAAAACGGGGAGGCAACGAAGAAAGACGCAGTAAGGCGACGCCACCGTATTTGATTTGCTTTTCCTTTTGTCCCCGTCGCGCACCAGGCGATGGGGCAGTGCTCCTCCGATGGAAGCGACCTGGAATGGGGGAGAGGGAGGAAGAGGAGCAGCAGCAGCTGCTGCTGCTGCGGTGCTCTGTACCTACGCTTTCTGCACGCCCAGGTGTGTGGCAGAGGTATGTCGATGACGTCCGCACAAGCAAAACTCGGTTGTTGTTCTCTCTTCTGCTCGCTAGACTGTGTAGAGTTACGACCAGGCGGACGTATAGTTGCTGCTTGTGCGTGTGGAGATATGCATATACAGATATACGTGTGGGTGGGGGTGGGTGCTCATAAAAGACAGCGGACACGCAGGGCAGACAAGGCGCGAGGGTTTCGTCAGGGGCAGCATACTCAAACCTGAAAAGGAAGGAGGGAAAGAAACAACGGCAGAAGAAAGTGGTCATTGTCCGTCGACGAGTGCTGCATGCCACCGGAGGGGTGCTGCCATTAGCAAGTCATCGCAGTGCTGCTGCGCGCCGCTCCCGTGCCGTATCCTCTGCTCTTGCATGGAGAGACCAACAGCAGCGCGCAGAGTGCATCAGGCGCTGAATCCATGGGCGAGTGCGCACCTTCCTCTCTTTTTTCGTTCTCTCCCGCCCCACCTCCTGTTGGGGGGGGGGGGAATAGGAGTCAGTGAGGTTACTTTGTCTTTTGTGTGCTCGCTTTCCTCTCCTTGATGCCGCCGAGCACTAGAACAACACGCGAAGACACTTGAGGAGTGAGAGAACCACGAAGGCGAGCGAGCACACATGCCACTGTACCAATGCCGTGTGCGACACCCACAACGCATCCCCTTCGTCGAGGAGCGTCCGCACATACAGGGCAGCACAGGCACAGGAGATGAGGTGCTCGCCAAGAAACGCCACTGGCGGCCCTTGGATGGCGCCGCACGGGTCCGGTTGGTGCATAACGTCGTCTGTGCTTGAGAGAGCATCAGCAGCAGCCCCCTCACCTCGTGTCTGAGCCTTGCGACCACGCTGCCACCGCCGCCTCAGGTGCACCACAATGCACTCCATCTCCATCCCACACAGAAAGGCGGAGGTGACGGCTGCCACGTACCCGAAGAGCGTATCAAGTTCGAAGAAGAGATGGTACCAGTGGAATATGAAGAGCATCGCGGTAATAAGTTGAAGAGGAGTAGCCACAAGAGGTATGTCTGGGCCAGCGCCCCACGGCGGTGCGCGTACCAGCAGAGTCGAAACTGCAGCCGCCGCGAGGTCGGCGTCGGGGACGAGGAGAGTCGTTGCGCCGCCGCCCAGTCCTTCCTTGCCAAGAGAACATCCGCTATTCCGCGCTCCGTCCCGCAGGAACCGCGCGAGTGGTAGTCATCTCCCATATTTTGACGGCGCTCAAGCACAGCGTTGTGGATGCTCTTGAAGGGCAAGCGCGCTGATGGCGGGGGCACCATTACAGCGACCCGGGGGGGGGGGGCTGCTGCTGCGACACGCCATTGTGTCTCTTGCCTGCACCTCCGATGTCGTTCCTGTTGCCTTCGAGACCGCTTCCCAGCGCTTGCAGGTGGCCTCGCGCGTCGGCCCACCTGACAGCGAGGCGTGCAGCGCTGACGGCCGGCGAGTGGAGAGCGAGTCAGGGCGCGGGTGTAGGTAGCGGCGACTGTGGGGAGCCGTATGGAGAACCGAGTGGCCACTCGTGAAGATAAAGGTGTAGAGCACCTGAGATGGGCGCAAGAAGTACGTCAAGCAGGTCGACACCAGCGACAGCCAATTCACGGCGATGAAAAGCTTCTTTTCGAGGGGGAGGCGGTTGAGAAGGATAAGCAGCGGATCTTCGGCAGCCAACGGGGAGAACGGCGCCGGCGTCGCTGCGACGCCCACAGCAGCAGCACTTACACCCTCTGTGGGCCCTACAGGCGCGACGGCGTTGTCGTCACCAGCGCTGTTTGTGCCGCTCGAAGTCGAGCCAAAGCCACGCTCGGCGGGAGAAGCAAGATGGGTAGCAGGTATCAACAGCGATGCAGATCGTGGTGCGTTGTCATCCCGATCCTCCATCTCATCATCAAAGTCGCCTGCTGGGTCGGAGGCCCGTCACCATGCACGACACCCCAGTGATACGAGGGTGAGGCCTAGCAACAGGACTTCACTCAAGTGCAGCAGAGCTGCAGGCGGCGGTGACGGTAGTGGTGGGCTAAAAAGCAACCGGTTCATCAAAGTCGCTGCTCCTGTTTGTGTAGAAATCAACGCATTCAATGACAGGCACGCACACACGCAGAGTACACGTCGGTACCGGAGGAGGCGGAGAGGGGAGGGAAGCAGGCAGCAGGCACGGCAAACTCAGAAAGTACGCGAAAAATGCGGCACGACGAAAAGAGGGGAGAAGGGCACAGAAGGAAAGAAACACGAACGCGAAACGGAGCGGGGCGACAGGGACCCTGTGAGACGGTACGCGAAGGCAAGACAAGAATCGATAAACGCCGTGCGCCTCAACCCGCCCGCCGATATGAGACCACAAAAGCGGGGGGAGGGGGAGGGGTTCGGCAGAGATGCACAACACCGTCACCGCGGTCAGCGCACGGTCACACCATCAACCTCTATTTTCTGTTTCGGCACATGTGCAGAGACGCGAAGAGTGGGATGAGACCGATAAAGAGAACGCAAAGGCGGGCTTGTGTGGTGGCTGGCGGCCCTCTGCCCAAGCAGCCACGCACAATCACTCCAGCAAGAGCGCAGGGCAATTCGCGTCTGCCGTAGATTGCGGAGGAACGGCACAACACAAAAGGAAGGCGTGACGACAAGAGAACGGCGATGTGTTGAAATCAGTGAGAGAGGGGGCGGGGGGGGGGTAAGGGGTCAGCGTGTGAGGGAGGTAGGCAGGAGGTGGGGAGAAAGGGAAAGTGACGGGTCTTCTGTGCTTCACCATGCGTGGAGGCACAGATGTGACTGGTCGACAACCTCGCTCACTTCAGCCTCGCATATGCTTGCCTCTCTTCGCAATGGCACTGAGGCGCGTCATGGGCGCGTATGCCTGCTTCTTCCGTGCTTGCGTATTGTGTACCTCTTTTTGCTGTCGTGCGGTGAGCAACGCATACTCGTCTGCAAGGGGGTGGGGGCGGGTTCCACGAAGAAGAGAATCAGGAAGTCCTCTGTGGCACGAATGTCCCGGCCCCTTCACAGCAGCGGCTCGGGCCGGAAGTGCTTCATCCCCTCCCCTCTGCCCGTGTTCAGGCGAAGCACACTCAGTGACGCCTACGGGTGACTCGACGATGGGGCAGGAGAGGAGAAGAGACGGCACGCGGCACTCACTGAGGAGATGCAGGTCCTGTCACTATCATCGCCCGCCTCCACCCGTGCGCCGTCACCTGGCGCCACGATGGGTGAGCATTCTGGTATATTGGTGAATACTGGAAGAGCTGCGCAGGAGCACATGGAAGATGACCCGATGCTCACGAGCGTCTCGCTAAAGTCGGACCACTCCGACGCTGGTACCAGTGCGTTGTTGCAGAGATCATCTCTGCGCGCCAGCGAAGGAGCTGTCAGGGCGCTCGGGCAGGAAGACTGCGGTAAGCGCCGGCCACCATAGCGAGCAAGGTAGTAGCTGAGGTAGTGATCTGAGGTGAGGCTGCAGTGGGCCGCTACGCCAGCCTCGTGTGCGCCACTACCGGCACCACGACGGCGCTGAGCGTCGCCCGGTCGCGAGGCGGGAGCAGCGCGCGTCGAGTAGGAGTGAGGGCCGAGCAGGCCGACTGCCACCGCAGGCGCGTCGATGGAGGAGGTTGTGGCGAATGAGGCGCACGGGTGCCCACGGCGCACGTTTTGCGCGAAGGCCTCGCAGCCCTGTCGAGTGCCGCCGTTGGTGCCCTTTCCCCGCCGTCGGTAAACGCGAACCTCAAACAGCGCCGACGGCGTGCGGGCAGCGGCGATGGCTGCCTCGCTGCGTCGCTGGGTGGCGAGTGGTGAATACGACGCAAAGGAGGAAGACAGGGAGTGCGCATCGGCAGAAGCGGACGAAGACAGCGCGAGAAACGAGCCTGGTGACTCGGCTAGGTGGAGCCGTGGTGCAGCACAATAACTCTTCCTCGACTCCGTATGCGGAGTGAAGCAGCTACCCGTAGCTGGCGTCACTCGGCAGCTTCTCTCCAGCCCTGAGAGCAGGGCAGTGTACTTGCTGACTCCGGAGGAGCGCGATGGCGACGTGGTCGCACACGGACGCGAGTCCATGGTCGATGGGGAAGGAGGCTGCGTATCTGCGTGGAGACAACGGAGAAAACCATCCCCCGCACGTGCAACATAGCAGCCACAACTCGAGCGTTTCGGTGTATATCTGTGTGCCTGCGTGTGTGCGCGTAACGGCACGCTCAGGCAAACAAAAACAAGAGAGCGGATTTGTTGTTGCAGGGTGCAAAAAGGAGAAGGGGGAGGACGCTAAGAATCGATCTTGCTCTCAGCGACGCAGCGCGTTGTGCGTGGTGCGTGTCGCGGCGTATCTATCTATGTCGGTGCATTATATGCGAATGTCTATATATATATATATTTGTATGTGTGTATGTGTAGATGGGTGGGTGTATCGAAGTGTATGTGTGTCTGTGTTTTTTTTTGTGATGAGGTATGCGTCTCTTCGCTCTACTAGCCCACAATGTGAGAGAGAGAAGAGTGCGGAAGACGGCAGCCGCGCGCCGCGCGTCGGTTGCCACGTGGGTCGAAGAGGGAAAAGACGCGAAGAATGGGCAACTGCAGTAGAGAGAGTCACAAGCCCGCGTAAGTGGCATCCATCGCCCCAGGAACCCCCCGCACGCTGGGGGGGGGGGTTCGCCGGTGCGCGTGGCCCGTCTACATACAAAAGAAGATATGTGGCGGCAGGCGAAGAGTCTTTTGTTTCGCTGTCCCACTTGGCAGCAACATAAACGTCACCGCACCGCGGGGTAAGCAGAGGAATCCAAGAAGGTGCGGTGCCGTCAAGTTGCCAGATGACCCGCACGCTGGTTGCTCTTCCAAGTAGTAAGACGGCAGTCGGATCGGTGTCCCATGCGCGTGTGTGGTTGCATGTCCCGTATCGAAGACTGTTTTGTTAGAGAGACGGAGATGAGCTACGCATGAGCCGATAAAAGAAAAAATTACTTAAATATGCATATAAATATATACATATATATATATTTATCGCTTGTGTCGGTAAGTATGTGTGTGTGTGCGCGCGCCTGTCGCTCCTTGCATTATTTTATGTGTGCTACTGCTTCGTTCCCCTTGTCGCTGCGTTGCTCTCCGCTTCGGTGGTGTACCCCTGTTGCGGGGACAAAGAAACTACGAGGACTCGGCGAATGTGAGAAGAGACGACGGATTGGCAAAGGCCTATCTGATCCCCTCCTTCCCGACCCGAGCACGGTACACACATACACACGCAAGCACGCGCCAGACACGTCAATCCCTACGCCACCAACAGTACGGCGAAGAAGATTCGCTACGCACAAGAACATGGGGTTAGGGTGATGGGGTGGGGTGCAGAGGCGCAGGTGCGCACGGTTGCGAGGGGAATGAAGAGAGAGAGTCACTGAACGAACAAAAAAAACAGGAAAGCATCACGGGGAGAGAAGAAGGCGCACACACACACCAAGAGAGAATAAACAAAGAACTGAGCGTCAAGGGACACATGGGAGGAGGTGAAAGAAAAGGTAGAGAGAAAAAAAAGGATAAGACCGCAGTCGAGAGCGAAACGTGAGGAGAGGGCGACCCGTTCCGCCCCTAAATCGTCTTGACCGTCGTCAACGAGAGAGAGAGAGAGGCAGACTACGTGTGTGGGTGTGGGGGGAGGCAGGTGGGTGAGAATCGCTGCTGCAGCAGAGGAGAGCAGAGAAAAAGAGAGAGACAATAACGCGCGTATATGCAGCTGGGCGTGTGTCTGTGTGTGTGTGTGTGTGTGTCGCTTTCATTGAAAAGAAAGAGAGGTACAAGCGAGAGAGGGAGGAAGGGAGGGAGGGGGGTGGGTAGGTACAAGAGTTGCGGAGGGGTGAAAAAAGAACGTCAAGGACAGCCAAACACAAAACGGAAAGAAAAATCCACACACGCAAGCCGACACGCACTCAGAGGGAAATACTGATATACACGGGCACACGCATCAACTAGAGAAGACCGATCAATACCAGAAAAACAAGTAACAGAAATGTGGATAACCGCAGCGGGCACGAGCAGGCAAACAAGGGAAAACAAGAGAGCGGTGCTCGTTTCTCTCTTCTTGTTTCTCGTCGTTCGTTGGGCTGTGTGGTGTTGGTGATGGCGCGCGCGTGTTCGTGTGCAGAGAACAAAAAAGAGGTAGAGAGAGAGCAGGTCAAGAAGCGTGCGGATGTGCGGTAAACGGCACACCCATGGACGAGGCACGCATGGGATTATGAAAGCGAACAACGAATATTTAAACAGGTATACCACAGAGCCAGAGAATGTTAGGGAGAAGGGGAAGATCGAAAACACAGAAACGATGGGGCACAGTATCAGCAGTATCAGCTGTCACGGTGCGAGAAAGGGGTGAAGTGGCGCGCACACGTCAGAGCGTGCGTTCCTGCTGTGTACGCTTTTGTGTGAGAGAGAGTTGTGCAAGGGCGGCAAGAAGTTATCACAGGTACGGTGCGTTCGCCCCAGGAGATTGCGGTGGTCGCGGTGTTGATGCCCAACTGCGCTGAAACGCGCGTGGGGTGCAGCGGGCTTCCTCATTGTACGGCGAGCCCTCCTGTGTGGAGCGCGACGGGGTCAACGGGGACATGGATGTCGCGCTGCCGCATCTGTTCCATTCCTCACCATACCGAAGGGCTGGGCAGGCCGGCGGCGCAGCAAAGGCGAAGCTGCCGATGGGGGAGTGAGGCGGAAAGGCGTGCGCCGCACAAGGGCCCTCCCCCGGAACGACGGCTTCCTCGTTGCCGTACGGGCACCACCTCGGCGGTGGCATCAGCGCGAGCGGGTGCAATACCGCTGGTGGCGGCGGCAGAGCTTGTAGAGGAGGCGTAAAGGACGCCGCTGAAGATGCAGCCTCCACGCCGCCGCTGCGCGTCGTGAACGGCGCTGGCTCGTAGCAAATCGGGGTCGGAACGTACATCATGGCTGGTGCCGACGGTGGTGCGGGGCTGACTGGTGCCGCAGCCTGTAGCGGCGCGTCGGAGCTGCCGCTATTTTTGTGGTCGGTATGGCGAGAGGAGCTAGTGCCACCACTCTCGCCGCGCCGCTTCCAGCAACCCCCCCATCGGCTCGCCTCATTCTTCGGCTCCGCCTCGCCGCCGCTGCCGCGGCGGTGTTGGCGGCCCAGGAGGTAAAGGCAGCAGCAGAAGACGCGCCAGAAGAAAATCACGCACAATACCACGGCGATGATCAGCAGGTACACAAAGAGGTCCAACAGAATGAGCTGCCAGCACCGTCGTCGCACCGCACACGCAATATCCAGCGTGCGGCAGTTCAAGCAGGACGCTGCCGAGGATTCCTCGGTTGAGACGCCGCCGCTGCCGTCGTCCGCCGAGCCGCCCTGTGTGCCATTGTGGAAATTCGTCGAGGAAACCTTCCACGAAACCACTCGAAGGTCGGTGATGGCCTCGTGGGCATTCCGCACCACCACAGTGCAGCTGGCTTTCCCTGAGGCGTAGGAGTTTTGCACGTACACCTTGAACGTCACCGCAGCCTGCTGCTGCGCGGCAAGGGAGAGCTTCTGCGCCGTCATCGGGAAGACGCCGTCTGAGCAGTTCAGCATGCCAACGACGAGACGCCCCGTCACCGCTGCCGTGTTGCGCACCATCACCGTCATGACGCCGTCTGCTGTGCCCGCCTGAAGCGTGGGCTTGTTCAGGTCAGCGGAGACGATCTTGCCGCTGACGAGCCCGACGGTGTACTCGAGGTCGTCAGCGCTGACGGTGATGCTGATCATCGTCGCCGCAGGGGAGGCGGCGAGGTAGGAGATATACGGGGACGTGGCCGCGTCGTTCTCCAGGTTGAAGTCGCCGAAGCTGGTGGCCATATACTGCCCCTTGTTTCCAGCAGCAATGCGCTGCAGATCGGCGGTGCGGTAGTCCTCCAGTTGGGAACTGAGGCAGCTGCCGGGACGCAAATTGCACTTGTTGCCCTGAGAAGCGAAGGCCTCGTACGACACGCCCACCTTATCACACTCGCGCCCATCGAGAGTGACGAGGTTCGTCGGCAGCAGCAGCCACTCCGCTGCCCCCGCCTGCACTCGCGCGTCGTTCGGCGGGATTGCCGGAGCGAAGAGCATGCGCGACGTCAGGTCGAGGGGTTGGTCGACGGGGGCGTAGGTGCCGACAATGCGAGCCATCACGTCCCACCCCTCACCGGCCGTCTCGCCGTTGTTGGACGGCGAGAGATGCATCACAACCTTCTCGGCCGCGCCCGCACCGCCGCTGCCAGAGACGTTTCGAGACAAGGTCAAGTTCACTGTATACCACGTCATGTAGCCGCCAATCGTGTACCCGCTGTACCACCGCTGAGCAAACCGCAGGCACGAGGCCGTCGTGTACTTGTCAAAGATGTTGCACGCCGCGTTCGCGCGCGCGTCGGGTTGGCACAGGCCAAGCGTCTGGCACATGCTGCAGTCACAGCAGAAGCCCTGCGAGTACGGAATCGCCTTTCCCGCGGCGTCGTAGGCCAGCCCGCACGTCGCCGTGTCCGCGTTGAAGTCCGCGTTGCACTGGTTCAGCAGACTGCCCTTCACCGTTGCCTCGTAAGGCTTTGCGTTATAGTTCTGCACATAGAAAAGCGGGTAGCGGTAGCGCACGGCGCTGCGGCTGGTCGTGATGCGCAGCGGCGAGAACTGCACGGCTGTGCCGTTATTGACCGTCATATCCGTGGCGGAGTTCAGAAAGAGTAGGGACTCCTCACCCGGCAGCTGCTCTCCCTCCACCGTCACCGTCACGACCATCTTCTTCGTGCAGCTGATATTCTCGTCCCCCGAGTCCGAGCAGTACGAGATCAGCGAGGATGAGACGAACGCGGCCCGGGCGGGACAGGCTAGCCGGACGAGGAGGGAGACGCACAGCACAGCGATACAGACAGTCACCTGCGCGAGAGCGTGGCGGCGCGGCTTCGGAGAGCGGCACAGCGAACAGCGCGACTGCGGAGCCAAGTAGGCGCGCATGGTTTCGCGCGTCATACGATACACCCACACGAGCAGCACCACAAGTCCGCTCTTTCGCGCCGGCTCCGACGCGACGAGAGCCGCCGTTAGCGCAAGGTATCCGCACAGGATGGCCAGCAACGAGACACGCGACGACGGCAACACACCGCTCTTACCGCCCTCTGAGCTGTGAGCGCGATGATGGGGCATTGCATTCTCGGTCGCCGCCGGGTGGCGCGTCACCACGTACGCGCGAGGCATCAATGCCACGAGTCCAGCCGTTACAGAAGTGCGAATGAGCGACACCGTGGGAGCAGCCGCTGCCAGTGGAGGCGAGAAGAAGGCGTGCGAGGCGTCAACCGACAAAGTCGAGAGGGACGCGCCTGATAATCGACTACGCTCTTCTCTGGACTGCATCTGTCTCGGCCAACTGGCGCGTCTCCTTTTTTGTTGTTGGTCTTGAAAAATGTATTGTCAGCTGCCGAAATGCGCCGACACGTACACCTGACCCTGTGGAATCGGGTCTGGGATACGGTGCGTGAGGCGAGAGGCGGGGTGACCCCGGTAGGGCAGCACAAGAAAAAGGCGAAGGAGAGGGATACGAACGAATATGTGGGGTGGTGTGTGTGTGTTAAAGAAAACACAACTGTTTGCGGAGGTTTCCGGCCTTGTTGTCGGTTAGGCAGCCACTATGAGGACGATGATGATCATGTTCAATCGGATGCCGATGTGTTGGTGTGTGTGGGGGGGGGCCAGGACAGAGCAAGATGGAGGAGCAGACAGGTTACAGCGGCAGAGACAGCGGTGAGGGCGGGGGGGGGGGCGCACGGAGAAGCGGTGATGAGAAGCGTCGTTCTTGCAATCGCCTTTGACGAAGCCTCTCTCAGCAACTCAAAAAAGAGTCTTGTCGAGGAAGGGTAGGGAGGGAGGGAGGGGGTGAGAGCGCGGCGGAGAGGGAGATGATCAGGAGGCATAAGACCGACACGCGTCGTTTTGCGGCTTATTGTCATCGAAACGAGGAGAGCAAACCCATGGAAAAAAAAAAGGTAATAGGAGTGAGATACCGGTGTAGCATAGGATCAGCACAGCGAGGTCGCCCACCCACCCCACCCTCTCCAAAACATGCGCTGGCGTTCACGGCGTGTCCGTTTGAGGGGCGAGGGTGGTCTGCGCAGGCTTGCGCAAAGGAAGCGAAGCAAACCCATTACGAGGCCACATCACAGAGAGAAAGAAAAGATCATTAAGTTGGAGAGGACACAAGTTGTCCAGCAGTATACAATGACGCCATGTTGGGTGTATCTCTGCCTGGGTGCAGTTGAAGGAAAATAAATGCCGTTGAGGCGCCCTCCTCGGCCAGAGCACAACAAGAGAGAGCACCGATACGTCACCGGGGTCATAGTTGGGCTTCATAGTGTCCGCGCTGGGCACGCGCAGGGCAAGAACGGAACCGTGTCTGTCAGGTCCACGTCCTCGCCAACCAACACGACATTCTCCCCTAGCTGCGCTTCTGAAACAGCGTGGAGGCTGGGAAAGGTGATCTGCAGCCACGTGGTGGTGTGGACGGCAGCGGTGGTGATGCCAGCGGGTGGGGGGTACTTGTCATGGTCCGCGGCGGTATGGCGAAACTGCTTTGGCAGCGCCAGCTCAACAGGGAACTCAATCGACGTGTTGGCATGTATCTTCTCCGAGTGCGTGTACGTGGCAAGCGTGTAGACGTCGTTCGGCTGCGCCGCCGGGGCGCTGGTGCAGCGAACCCGCTCCAACAGTTTCACCCGCACCTTACTCACAGCAACACTGCCGGTGCGCACACGCACACGCAGTCGCAGCGCGCCGTTAATCGCCGGCTCGGTGCACGCGCTCACCGCACTCAGGTGACTGCCACTTTCGCCCTCACTGTCGCGCCAAAGGCTGTTAGCGCTGTCACTACTATGTGGGTCAGCCGCATCAGGCGATTGCCGCCCACGCGCCCCCTTACCCAGAGGTGGAGGTGCCATGCCGTGATTGTCCATATAAATGCGAGGGACGCGGCTGTAATCACCGCCCATAACGGCCCCCGTCACAGTCAGTCCGCCTGGAGCAACTCCGCTGCCGGCAGAAGGGAGAGCAGCTGGCGCGTCACCTGAGTGGTTGCCGTGCGGTGCTGCGAGCCCCAGTGCAACACGCCCTCGCACGACGGACTGCTGGCGGCCGCACAGGAGCACGGCCGCACTAGAGTCGTACGTGATGCGCACGTCGACGGCAGTGTACGGCTTGTTGCGGAGAAGACCGCGCAAGACGAGGCTGTGCTTGCATATGTGGTATGTGAGTTTTTCGCGAAACGGCGGTGAGATCGACACACGCTCGGCGCACTGCTGCAGCTCGCGCTTTGGCAGCGCCGATAATACAGTGAAGTCAGCAAGTTGCGCGGCGGGGAGGCGTTCCAGCAGCTGAGGGACCTCAACCGGAAGTAGAAAGCGCACCGGGGAGAGCAGCGGTGCAGACGCGCACGTCCCCCTCTTATCCGCGCCTTTAGCGCCGCCGTCACTGTTGCGAGTGCTGCCTCTCCACGCTTTCGCCGGCAGCGGCGTGCAAGGCACCAGCACCATCGTCTGCGACCTGAATTCCCTCCCGACTACATCCACGTCCGCCTCCTCCACGCCGCAGACCACAAAGGCTGCCACCGTGTATCGCATCGACATGTGCGACTTGCCGGCGCTGGGCTTGTAGTAGTAGGACGGAGGCAGCCACGGGGGAAGCTGCAGGGCGAAGGGGTACACGTAATGGCCACCCGCCTCCCACCTCTGCGGAGGCGAGGCAGCGGTGTCACTTGTCATGCCACCGGGGTTCGAGGCAGCACCAGCACCCGCGCCGTAGGTGTAGTGCTCACTGGCACCGCCCTCGACAAGCACGGTTCTGTCAGTGCTCACTGGGACTCCAGGTAACGGGTTGCGGCGCGCTGCCTCCGTCGTGAACCGACTCGCCCTCTCACGCAGGGCGGCCGCCGCAGCTTCTTCGTGCGCTATCGATGGACCTGCCACTGTTGTGACCAGCGCCATGTGCTCAATGGCGTGCCTCTTGCCAGCTTCCTCTACAGCGCGCAAAACCACACGCACAGCGCTCGGCGCAGCTGCCGCGACATCGTGCGACGTGCCCTCCACGTCTAAAGCGACGCTGCCCTCGACGGTGTCTGAGAGGCACAAGGTGTCGCGCGCCAGTCGGACAGAAACGCGGAACGTCATCGATCGCGCACGCACAAACGCCGTCACAGGGAGCGGAGGCGAGAGAGAAACAAAGAGCCAGTGAGCCGGAACTCAACGCGTGGTTCGTGTGTGTGAAGTGTCAGCGCTGCTGCCTGCTTTGTATGGCGTGCCGGTGCGCGTGTGTACGACGACCTTGTTGAGGTGTCTCAGGAGCGCTTCGATAAAGGGCAGAAGGCAGGAGCCATGTGGAGGACGGATGGAGGCGGAGGTGGAGGCAGAAGACAAAAAGAAAGTCGATAAGACACACGAGCACATCCCCTTGCCGACGACATCGAAACTACCGCAAGATGGCCCGCATAGCTTGCGATCGCAGCGACTGGCAGCGGTGTGTGGGTGTGTGCGCGCGCGCCTGTCTGTCTGTCTGATAAAAATGTCGGTGGAACCTGCAGCTGCTTTTCTGTTGCTGGTTTTGCGTTTCCTGGGTGAGGGCGTAACCGCAGGCGCGCAGCCATGACCGCCATGCAGTGCGCAACAAATAACAGCGCGTAGCAGGTGCGCACAAGAATAAAAAGAAGCAAATCGCCCACGGAGAAGGAGAAACACAAAACACGCACACAATGCAGTCCATGGTACAAACATGCGCATACGCACAAATACGAAGTAGGGAAGAAGAACAAGCGAGTCAATGGGCGCACAAAACCCCTGAAAAGAAAAAGCTCGGTATCGCGCACACCGACATGTGTCTCCGACGAGTGAGCCACAGTGGAGAGCCAGGGAGGGGAGGGGGATGGGATAGGAGGGTCTGAAGCGAGAAGAGTGCCATCATGTGTTCGTCGCTCTGTGCACAACTGAAGAAAGGAAAAGAGGAAAAGGACGAGGCAGCAAAGGGCCCATCGGCACTTGTGTGTGTGTGTGTGTGTGTGTGCGTGTATGTATGCGTCTGTGGCTGTGGCTATCAGAAGAAGCCTTTGCTAACGCCCACACGTGCACGCCCCTCTCTCTCGCTGTCTCTGCTGGTGAGATGGAGCGTTGACGCAGCAGCCGTCTCCGCACACACCTGCGCGGCTATATGCGTGCCGTGCGGAGCTTGAGGACAAGGACGTGCCGCTGCCCCCCTCTCATGGTGCCTCCGCTGAAGACTTGATCTGGCGATGTCGACCGCGGCGTATGCAGGTGCACAACGTGTCGTCGATCAACTGTACCGGACCGGCAGTTCGAGCACCTCGTCATTCAGGTCCACCGTCTCCGCCATGATGACCACACCCTTCTTCTCTTCCTCCTCTTCAACGTACGTGTACATGCCGGGGAAGCTGACCTGTAAGAAGGTGTTGCTCGTCATGTTAGCTGTTCGTACTCCAGGCGGTGGCAGGAGTGACTCGCTGTCGGTCTCGTGCCGACGGAAGCGCGGCTTCAGGCCGAGCCTCACATCGAAGAGCGCCTGGTTGCCAGGAGGAATGGGAATTGTGTAGTCGAAACTCGAGTAGGAGATGCCAGGAAAGGTGTGCGGGGTCTTGAGGGACTTGAAGATCTCCACCATCACCTTCAGCTCTACTCGCACGCACTCTACTGTATGTGTGGGGCAGTAGTTGCGCACACGCACACGCAGCGTGATGCCGCCAACCGGCCATGGCGTATTGGGCGCCGCAACCGCCATGTCAGGCGAGGGGACAATGTCGGGGGCGTGGAGCGCCGGGCCGCCAAGTTGTGGAGCGTCGGACGTGATCGGCGGTCGTACCCCGAGCGCCTGCAAGGCACCGAAGTCGTCGGCCAACAGCACCGTCCGCGCACCCACCACGAGCACCTCCGCCTCGATTGCGTTCTGCGGCTGCAGGCAGCACATGTTCCCCAGCCAGCCGCAGCGGAACGTTTGGTAGAGCGCGGACAGGGCCAAGTGCGTGTCCTCGTGGTGCTCCAGCAACCCTGTCGACACGCCGGATAGCTTCACGTCCCCGGCATCGTTGTTCTTGTCAATGCGTCTTCGCAGTTTCTTTGCACCGTTCCTATTGCTGCTGCTGTTACCGGCGTTCTCCGCCTCCCGTGGCGCGTTCGTCGGTCGCTGATGGAGGTTGTGGGTGTCGATCTGGTAGTACTCGGCCACTAGCTGACGACGCGGCATCACGGACAGCACGTCGAAGTGGATGACGGTTATGAGGTCTGATGGGCCGTAGACGGGCATGCTGGTAAGACGCCGATTCGTGCGCTCACCGACTTCGTCATCGTTCAGGTCTATGACGCCCTCCCCCGACTCACCGCGGCCCGGTCGCTTGCGCTCCCTCTTGGCAGAGGGGGCGCCGGCGCCGGCAGCTCTGAAGGTATTCTCCGTATCACGCGTTGTCCCGCTCGTGTCCTTGCAGATTTTGAACCACCATGAGCCGGCACCGTTGCCGGGGAACAACATCGTGGCGGACGCCGAGTACTGGAGCTGCCCCTTGGCGCCAACGAAGGAGTAGTAGAAGGAAGGCGGTAGCCAGGGAGGCAGGCGAAACAGAAAAGGGAAACGGTGGGTTCCGGGCATCAGCACGGGAAACTCCACTTCCGTGGCACCCCCTCTTGGGGCAGCCGCTGCCGAGCGCGGCCCGTCACCGCCTTGCACAGACTCCTGACTTCCCACGCAGTTGTTAGTGTCGGCGTTGGCGTCAGGGGCGACCGCCCCGCCCGTGGTGCACTTCGTCGTGGCCGCCATTTGGATGGCACCGTGCAGCAGCTCCTCGCGTGTGTAATGGCGGTACGCGTCTTTCTTAGGCTTCGTCGGCGCCACCGCGGCGTACGGGGTGGCGCAGTGCTGGAGGAACAGCATCTCCTCCCGAACCTGCGCGGTGGTCTCAGCATCCTCGGACTGCGTTTTGAAGCCGGTGAGCGTCACGTGGCGATCGAGGTAGACACGTGACGACGTGTACTTGTTCAGCAGCTCATCGAACTCGCCCTGATCATCCCACACACAGCTCTTCTCCACTGCTAGAAAAACAAGGCGTATGGCCTCGTAGACGATGCCGTTCTTGTGCGAGAAGTCGACTTTCACCTCGACCTCACCGCGCAGCGTGCCACCCGGGGACACCTCCGCCTCCGCTAAGGAGATGGAGAGGGCTACGCCACGGCTGGACGGCATCTTTACCGCTATAGCGGTAGCAACAAGGCAGGCCCCACAGCGCAAAAGTCCACCGCAAAAGGAGACGAAGAAGAAGTGTGCGCGTAACAGGAAATAAGGGAAAGACACATAGAGAGGCGGTACAGCACAGTCGAGCGGTGGGTAGGAGATAAAGGTGACACGTGCGCGGCCTAAACAGCGCGGAGCGAGTAAGAGGATGAGAGCGTGTGCAAGGGCAGGGGCGGAGGGTGAGAGGAGTGCGGTGGGTGTTAGCACAAGACCGCAAAAGGGAGGGGGAAGCCGACAAGACACGTACAACGGAGACAAAGGAAACCAGCGGAAGACAAAGACAGAGAATACAAGAACAACACAAACAACACAAAAAAAAGACGAGGAGTGTATCGGGGGGGGGGGCGCAAACACACACGCACAGGCTGCTCACCCCTTCAAGACGAGCGTGTGTGGGGGAGGAGAAAGAGAAGGGCGTATACATATATATGTAGAGATGTTTGTACCTGTATAGGCGTGGGGATGCGCACAAACGGTGAGGGTAAGCAGAAGCGGCAGCAGACGAAGAGCTGTGCACACAACAATGATGCTGTTAATAGTAGAGACCACCGAGTGATGACGCACGTGCGCAGGTTCACGTGTGTGTGTGAGTGGGCGGTGGGGAGCAGGCCGTGCAGCGTGGAAACGAGACAAAAAAAAGGGTAAGGCAAACTGTTTGAGACGCAAAAGGCGCATCCAATATATACGATGAGGCTCAAGATGGAAAAAAGGGGGTGCTCTGCTACACGAGAAGGAGGGGGAGGTGGCGGATGCCAAACGCGTAGCTGACCGGCCACACTTTCTACCTGAGCGACGTTCTACCGGAACAACCGAAAACAATGAGTTTGTTGCATACGTACAAAGAGGGAAGGATGGAAATGGTCGTGCACACGCCTGTCAAGTCGGTGTGGTCACCTTGGTCGGTGTTGTTGCTGCTTTGGTTCTACGAGCTGCTGCGTCGTCGTTCGTCGGCTTTTGCGTTAGACGGGGGGGCTCCGTTCTTTTGGTCGAGTCCTTCTCCTCCTTGTTCGTTTTCTTTTATGGTACGTGATGTGTGCCCTCCCCCCTCCCATCCCCTCTGACGGTAGCACTGAGCGGGGATGGGAAGCCGAAGAGGGGAGAAGGTGCCAGAGATGGACGAAGGAGCGGCGAGCAACGATGATGGTGGCAACATGCGCCTGTGGGGGGGGGGTGCAAGGGACAGAAATGAGAAGCGTAGGAAGAAGGGTAAGATACGAGCATGGCAAGATGGGGACGGTTCACGGGGGGCGGAACGAATGCTTTGCCTATGCAAAAAGCCTCTTACTTCATGTAGATGTACGAGGCCGACCAGCTTTTGAGAGGTGCAACCGTAGAAGCAGTCCTCTGCACACACACACACACAGATGAAAAGGAAAAACAGCTTTCCCTCCGTCTCTCTGCCTCTTTTCCCCTCCCGTGTTTGTCGCCACGCGTGTGCGTGTGTGTGTGTGTGTGCGCAAGAGCCAAAAAGGTGTAAAAGAGGCGCGCCCTTGCCCCCTCCCCACCACCGCCACCTGATCAAAGACAAGCATGATTTTCCGTCGGTCCAACGACTCGTGAGACGAACGTTCCACTGGAGAGCACAGAAAACAACAACAAACGAGGTCACAGTAAGAGGGGAGCACAATGCGAGCGTCCACTCCCCCTCCCCCTCAGTAGACCCACATGGTGATCGTCATCATGGCCTTATAATACATGTTCAAGGTACGTGTACACATCGTCCAGCACACGCACACAAGCGTGATGGTGCCAATGGCAGTTCTTCGCTAAAGCTTGCCGCGGCGAATCAGTGGCAGGTGTTGGTTGGGCCGTACCACCCAGTTCAGCTCGTCGTCGTAGACGCAGTTGATGTTCGTCGTCTCGTCGTACGGGGCGCAGTGCTGATAGGTGGCCCTGGCCGGGTAGCGGATGCCCATCGTAAAGCCTTTGTTGTGGGCGCGGTCGCCATTGATGCTGTTACTGTACATGGTGTCGTCGTTGTAGTGCGCGCCTGGGCCGACGCCAAGGCTCTCCGCCGCGGACCCGCCCTGGCCGCTACAACCGCGCGGGTGGAAGTCGCCCTTGTAGAAGATGGTGCCTCCACTACCCGTTTCGTCCACGATGCGGTAATGAC
>NC_018262.1:95686-113323 GCF_000227135.1 Leishmania donovani | reverse complement strand
ACTGTGGTTGAACGAGACCGACCTGCGCCGGGTGCACCGTCAAGATGTGCGAAAGGAGTAAAATCAAGGGGAGGGCGAGGAGAGGGGGGGGGGCGTGAGTGAAGAGAGGAGGGCAAGAACGAGGGGCAAGCAGCAGACGCACGTATGCGAGCAGCATGGATACCGACATGCCAGCAGGAGTTGCAGTCACAAGGCGGCACGCGAGTGTAGGCAAATGAAGGTGCATCCCTCTCTCTAAACTGCCCTGTGCCCTCAACTCGGTAAACACGCGCGCAGGACATCCAAAGCAAATAAGGCGCCGCTGCAACTACGTGTTTCGCACTAGTCTAGAGCCACTGAGAGAAAGACGGTGGCGTGCGGCAATTTGCCGTACCATGTTCATCGTGGTGAAAGAGCGATGTTACTGAGCGGGAAAGAGGGGGAGGGGGGCGGGGTCGACGAGGGAACGTGCGTGGACACGGACATGCGTGTTTTGTCAGTGCATCAACGCAACAGCGGTCTGTTGTCGTGACTGTGCCTGCGATTGAGGCTCACGCATGCACACGCACACACACATATATATAGCTTGCTTTATGTGAGCGAGAGAACGGGAGAAGAGACACACAGATGCACACCCACGATTGATGGGCGCGCCCTGCTGACGTCTGCGAAGGGCACTTGCGAATGTAAACAGCAAACGAACGTTGGAGGGAAAGGCAAGGCAGCCCATGCTTTCTCTCACTGCGGCGGTCTACAGGTGGTACGGCCAGCCGCCGCTGCTGGTGATGCCACACGCTAGATAAGCTCGACTCGGAAGAAAACGTCGAGGGAGAAAGTCGAGTTCGTTTCTCCAGCCCACGGCGTCTCTCAAAATGCGTCACTGAGCCAGGAACACCTCACCATCCACCGACACGCCCACTGCGACTGCGCCGCCCCCGTTGCATGCGGTCACCCACGCGCCCTGCCACGTCGTCGTACAGCTGACAGAGGTGCTGAGGCGCGTGCGAAACGTTCCGCCTGGGCCCACGGCGTTGGCGTCCGCTCCGCCGGCGGCCTTGCTGTCCTGCATTTCAGGCTTGCGGGTGTCACTGCGCTGCTTCTTCTTTTGCTGGGCCTGCGTGACGACACGCGCAGCCAGCGACAGCATCTCCTTGGACAACGTGTCGGACTTCTCGTGCAGTGGGATGAGCCGCACCTCGGCGTCGATGCCGGCACACACAACGCCACGGCCGCCCGCCACGGAAGCTACGCTCCCAATGACGTACTTCAGAACGCTCGAAGAGGTGAAGAGGCGGTTGAACTTGCGCAGGTCGTACACGCAGAGCGCACGATCCACCGCGCACGCCACTTCAAACGGGTTCACGGTGCCGCAGATGTCACGCACTTGGCCAACGGTGCTGGTAAGGCGGCCAGGAATGAGAGGTGGTATGGGGGCCAGTGCGGCAGCAGCGCTGACGCCTTCGGGACTCTTGCCGTTCCCCTGCTCGCCGCCCTCGACGTCACTGCCATCCTGCTTATGAGTCCCCGCGGCCGCGGCGTCCTTGGCGGCTCGCCACTCCGCCTGCGACTCGTGCACCTCGCCGAGCGACACGACGGCACTCGGGCATCGCACATCATACAGTGTTGCCAGACAACCCTCGGCGATAAGAGTGCAGTGGGGGGCGGCCTGCACAGAGGGGCAGAACACACCAGTGGGGGCGTGCGTAGTGCTGTAGGTGCGCACGACGGCCTGTCGCGTGGGGTCAATGAGGCGCACGTCATGGTAGAACTCTCGCGCCGACACCAGCTGCAACGCCGCGCTGCACGGCAGCGAGGCATGCAGTGCCGTTAGCCCGGCCCAGCCCGGCGCGCCACGGGTAACGGCGAAGAGGCTTGACATGGCGGACCTGCGGGATTGCATTCGCGCTACATCCGAGGATAATGTGGAGTGCGCCCGCGCCACAGGGGTCCACACGCCGTCCTTGTCTTCACTGAGCGCGCGCCCCGTGTCCACGTCGGTACGGCGACGCTTTTCTGCTGGCTCACGCAAGCCGTCTGAGCCGCTCCATTGGTAGGCGAAAACACCTCCCGTGTCGTCACTGACGAAGAGCGGTGCCATGGCACATACGTTGCTGTCACCGTCCTTCTCGGCACTGGTGCTCGTTGGTGGAATCCACAGTGCCACCACGCGCCGCTGCGACGGAATGGGCGCACTGCACAACGGCAGCTGTGGTGAATCGGGATCGGAGTAGAGGGTGAGACGCGTGCCAGATGCCGCGTCCGTCGTGAGCAACCCCGCCAAGCCAAGCTCAGTAGAGGAGGCTGACGTGAACGCGGCTTCGCCTCCCTCTGCCCCCGTGCACTCTGTGCCACGGGTCTGCTCGCGCGCGGCTGTTCCGTCGCCTCTTAGTCGGCATTGGCTTCCTATAACTCGAGACGAAGGCACCGCGGACCAGGCAAGATGCGGTCGCGAAGCTCGTGGAACGTATGCACGCTGGGTACCCAGCGGCAGCAAGCCGTTGACAGTAGAGAAACTGTAGGACATGGAGCTAACGTACACGGAGGGAGGCACACACTGGGCACGCGCCGTCAAGCAAAATGCCGCTGTGTGGTGAGCCTAGAGAAATGCGGGCGTGCCTGTGCGTGCGTGTACCTGGTAAGAGGATCGCTCCACTGCGCAAGTCACGTCGGAGCGCTGACTGGGCACACGTGAATGCGCTTCTTTTCGAAGAAAAATACGGAGAGAGATGCGAGGAGGGCGAGGACAGCGAGCAGTGCTAGGAGCCGGAAAAAAGCGAAGCAGAGATGCGGAGGCAAGCGCCGCGTGGACATTGTGTGCGTACCACTTACATACACAGGGAGGGGAAGGAAGGGCCACAGATGAGGGTTGACAGCGGCACCGACACGCGAAAGCCTCTCTTTCATTCTGTGATGGGGAGAGAGGGAGGTAGGGCATTGCATGCGCCAGCAAGAGCGCATGCGACGCGCGCGTACCTGAGGTGGGCTCGTCCACGTAGCACCCCCTACTCTGTAAACAAAGAAAAAAGGTGCTGGTGTGCTTGTGTGTGCGTGTGCGTGTCGCATCGTTGGCATGGGCTGCTCTCCTAAATCGAAGCCTTGCGAAGCGATCCAACGGCGCTTGCGCCCAAAAAGGGCGGGCGGGGCGGTACAGTGCGCCAAAAAAAAGCAGGCAGACAGAGGGAAAATGCCGTGCAGAGTCTCGCAAACGAGGAGGAGGTGATCAAAGTCCGGGGGGAAGCGGAGGGCTTGGAAGCCCCGAGCGAGTGCATTATTGCACAGTTAGACACTTCAATACACACGCACACGCATGATTACACGGGCATCAGCGCTACGCCTGCAGCAGAGGGAGGGCGGGAAAGAGAGGAAAAGGTACGAGGTGGACCAAGCGAGGCAGCAACTGGGCAAAAGGAGTGAAGACAGCCGAAGAACGCACAGACAGACAGACACTGAAGCCAGCTATAGCATGAGGAAATGCACACAAAAAAAAAATACAGCCACAAAAACATCAACAGCGCAAGCACGCGAGAACGACAAGACACGCAGGTGTGCACGACGAGAAGACGGGTGTGCACAAAGACTATGCGTGAAGGCGCTTGTGCGTGCGTAGGAGGAGCATTAGGCAACAAACAAAAAAAAACAAGAAAAAGGAAAAGCGGACGAAGCGAAGCCGGAGGAGAAGAGGAGGAGGGAGCCACAGAAACAGAAGACGACCAGAAATGAACGCTGAACAAAGGCGCGCAAGAGCACGCACTTACACGTGAACAACTTGGGAGACGTCACAGGGGCGTAGGAGGCGGCGGAGGCGGAGGCGGAGGCGGAGGCGAGCACGCCACTACGGACTGCGAAAGAGGGAGAACAAGGAACGTGAGGAGAAGAAAGGCGCGTGCAGACAGAAAATACCAAAACATTCAAAGCCAAACGCAGCGCACATGCACACACACAACAAAAAAAAAAAAATTGAAAAGCTACGCAGACGCGCAAGCGTACACGGGTAGATATACAGACCGAAGGCGGAGAAGGTAAAAAAGGGGTCACGATGCGTGTACGCCACAGTGAAGATCTATGTTCCTTTTGTTTTACGTTTTTTTCTTCCACCTCCGTCATCCAGCCATGAACAAGCCACCCGAGGTATATGCATACACACAGCCATAGCTCATCTGACCGCTGCTGCCCAACGGCTAACGTCCTGGTCGTCTAGGACAAACTGTCCTGCCGTCGAATCGTGCGCTGCGGCTAACGGGCTTCTCTCGCCCTTCCTCATCCCTTCTGAGCATACGTGCTCGGCGGTCGGCGCCAGACGGGCACTCGGGTGCACTGCATGCCTTCATGCAACCGGGTCTCAACCAGGGTCCTGCTCGAGGGCGGAAACGGTGGGTACCTGCCGTGCGGGAAGTAAGGGGTGGTCTAGGGGCATGCCGCATGAACTCAAGGAGGAAGTCGGCCGACCGCAGGTCAAGGGCCCTCTGAGGCCCTGCACATCCTGCCTGCGTGCCGTGCTTCGCCCTCACTCGCGTCCAGCCGCGGCATGCCGTCATACGGTGTGGAGACTCTCCACATTGAAGTTTTTAGGGCTCAGTGGCACGACTCGGGGGTGCTCTCGTCATGCTTTCGGCATCTGTGCTTCCTCAGCCGACCCGGTCGGATGCAGGAGATGCCGCATGCTCCGCACACATGAGCTGTGGGACTGATCAGCGTGAGCATCTTCGCGCTTTTCTCCACTATCACTCGCGCTCCCCTGACCTTCAGATGCCTTGTTCGGATGCGATGCACCGCGCCAGCTATGATTGACAGCGCGTGCGCACAATGCTCGCATTTTTGCGACCGTGGGGCCTGCCTCAGAACGGCGCTGTTGACTGCGGGGGAGGGGGCTCTCGGTCTGCATCTTCTACTTCCGTCGGCATTACCGTGGGCATGTCTGGATGCCTTGCCCGCATGTGCCGCGACACGTGAGAGGTTGCGACGAGTCAGCGGCAGCAGGGGGCACACTCCACCCACACCTGAACCCCGTACGCCATTGGCAAGAGGCGGATGCGTCACTATTTGAATTGTGGGCAAGATGCATAGAGGGTTGGTACAAGCGTGTGCGTGACCGCACGCCGATTCGGCACAGCGGCTGCCCAGTCCAGCCCGCCGACACCAAGAGACCGCCGCCGTACCCGTGGCCAGGCTGCCGGATGTTGGCCTCCCCACAAAGACTGTATACCGGGGCCTGATACGACGCACTGAGGTGGCCGGCATCATCACGGCGAGAGAGGAAGAGCGAAAAGCGAAGAACGAACGAAAGCCAAGAGAGGCACGTCAAGGGCAGAGCTCGAGACACCCTTCGAAAAAGGAAGGAAACAGGAGGAGAGAAGGAAATGGGGGTGCGTTGTCTTTCCCCTGTTGATCATGTTGTTTTCGTTTCGTTCTGCTCCTCTGCAGTGCACAACGTGTGCGAGAGGCACACTCAAGCACCGAGACCCCCGGTACGCAGACGCGGAAGAGCTCTCAAAAGGAAAAAGAGAGGGTAAAAAAAAAGAGGCGCGGCACACCACAGCAAATGCATCTGCACGGGAGCACAACGTTGACATCATGCAAGAACAAACAACAGCAACAAGCCCAGCATGAAAAGAGGGTGGAGAGAGCGAGAAAAGGCGACACGACCCCTCACGCCTCCTTTTTCCAGCCTTTTCTGTGCGCCTCCTCCCCTCACCCCACCCCACTCCTTCTGTAGTCTTAACAACCAAAGATACAAACAAATCAACTGAACTTCAACGACGATCTCACCCGCCTATTCGGTACCAGCCAGCGCATATCTATAGATGTCTTTGCGTGAGTGTGTGTTTGTGTGTGTGTGTGTGTGTGTGCCTGTGAAAGGGATGAGAGAGGCGTGCGGCGGGGCGGCATGAGGGTGCAACAATGAGCCGCCGGCCGCACTTCTCCACACCGGCACACGCACACGCTCGAAAGCGTTTGCGTCCGGGGCTCTCCCACAGCTGCGGCTCGCTTACAGCTCGACTGTGTGCGCTCGCCTGGGAAGAGAAGAAGCAATGCGCCGAAAAATAAAATTAGCGGACCCGCACACTATAAACATCGTCTGTACATGCTGCATCCTCCTCGCGCTTCCCTTGCCATGATCGTCCCTCTTTTTTGTGCTTTTCTTCCACACATTGCGTAGACGATGAGCACAGGGGTGCCAAGACCAAGCTCCCCCACTTGCAACGCACACGTGAAAACAGAGGGCAGCTCGAGAAGGACATTCCGCGCCGCTGAGGAAAATAAGGAGATAGAAGGGGGCGGTGAAACAGCGCCGCCTGACCAACACGAAACTGAAGAAACAAATTTGTGAAGCACACACAGAGAGAGATGCATATGCACATACATAGAAGAGTGTGAAGAGAGAAAACGTTGTGCACACCCGCGCAGGAGCCACTGTGCCCCTGTGTGACCGCACGTATGCTTGTGTATGGGGGGGGGAGGGAGGGGGCAGGAGTCGGAAGGTCGGCGAGGGAGAGAACTGGAAAAGGGGTGGAGTAAGCTAAGAGTAGGATGCAATCACTCGCAACAGACAGCAATAAACAACAAAACTAGAATAGAGGGGAATGGCTAGCAGAAGGGATGGAATGAAGCGAGGGGGCAAGCAACTAAAAAGCACAGGAGAGGAAGAAAGAAAGAGACAAAGAAAGAGGAGGCGCGTGTCGCATGCGGCGCCGCATTCCTTCCCCGACGTGCGAGCTGTTCATTCGCTTGATGTGTGTGTGTGTATGTGCGGATTCGATTCTGCGATGACGGCCTCTATGCGTACCTGCCGGGATTCGTGTGTGCTTTTGGAACTGCGCGTGTGCGATCCTCGCTGCTTGTGTTCACAGTCGTCACGTACCTCCGCGACATCACCTTTTCCTCTGCTAGAAGCCTTCCCCTGCTTCGGATTCGGTTTGCACGAGCGGCTCCGGCCAGGCTGGCAGAGGAGGGGGGACGACATCAACGCGGCGGGCAGTAGGCACGCGAACAAAGTGGGAAGACATCGGAGAAGAGAAGCGCACAACGTTCGGGAGGGGGTGGGCGCGCACCGATGCCTGCCAAGAGCAAGCGGCTGTGTGGCCCAAGAGGTGCACTCGCACACCCACACACAAAGCAAGAAACAGAAGGGAGCAGGTTACACAGCATTATAACGCCACGGTGTGTGCTGCCGTGTGCCCTGACGCAGGCGAGACTTGTGGGGTAGCACGGAGAGCGATAAACACACGAGTGGCAGACGCGAGGCATGCGAGAGTGGAGTGGGGGTCTGTGATGCGATGGTCTTGTACAGTCAAAACACTTCACAGCACACATGGGATGCTGCAACTCTACAGAGACACGCGCGCAGTCCCTCCTCTCCTTCCTCACTTCCCAAGCCAGTTCTCTGTTGTCTACTGCGCAATGGCCTCTCGTCGTCTCTGCAGCCACTCCTTCATGAACGACACCGGGTCCTCCGGCTGGGCGTCGAGGAGGGCCTCGCTCATCTCATTGAATAAGGAGGGGATGTTGTTCTCACGAAAGTATGACTCACGTTGCCCATTGGACGGTGACACGCTGCTCAAACTCCGCGCATCCACGCGGGGCGAGCCAGTGGTATCAGAAACGGTGGCCGCATCAGCTCCAATAGCGGGGTGCTGGCCTGCTGCGCTAACAGAGAGCGAAGGTAGCGGCGCGACTGCAGCGCGTGTACCTGTAGGCGATGATGTGCTGCTCGGCCTATCCGGGCTTGCCCACCTGCTACTCGGTTTGTTGGAGGATCCGCCTACACCTCTGGAGGACTCCGCGGCGGAGCTGCTGGCTCGTCGCGGCTGCAGCGGCGGCAGTGCCACGGCGCTGCTGGAAGACGATGCGCTGGTGGTGGCTGAGGCACCAATCTCGTGCGGGGTCGAGGAGGCGCGTGCTGCGGTGGCGCGAGTGAGGACTGGGAACGCCACGGCTGACGCCTTTACATCCGAGGCGCCGCGCGACACAGGCGCACGACCGCAGGGCAGGCTGCTCGGCTGCGGCGTGGGTGATTTGGGCGGTGCGTCAGCGGCAGTTGGCGTCGCGGAGGCGCCGGCGCTGTATCCACGCGGTGCGGAGGTTGCCCCATCGCGGCCGTCTTCACTGCTGCCCGTTCGCTGCACCGTCGCGCGCGGCGGTTGATGTGGAGAGCCACACGACCGGCCGCTATTGCCAGTTGGTACCGCCGACGGCGATGAAGCCGCCGAGGTCGAGACGCCACCAACAACTCCTGCGCTGTTCACGCCAACTTCAGCGGCAGTCGGCACCGCAGTGCACTCCAGGTCGCTGCGCACGGAGGGGCCAAACGGCATCTCGGAGAGTCAGCAACCGAGAATGGAGTGCTGAGCAAGGCAAGGCGGCAGAAAAGAAGCGCGGGAAGATGGGGCGAGACCGAGATCAAGAGAGCGGAGAAGGTATGCAAACTGGAGGAGTGGGAGTGGGAGGGGGAGGGGTGATGAAGGCGAAAGGGTGAAAAACAGAAGCAACGAATTCACGCGAAAAAAGGCGCCGACGCGCGCACACGCAACAACCACAGTACCTCAAACAATGGCACGCGACGGACAACCAAATTGGTTCGTTGTGCACGCCCGCTCACTCTGGCAATCACACGTGGAGGAGAAAACAGAAGTAAAACGAAAGAAGAGACGTAAAGACAACAGAAGGAGTGAGAGTAATTGCTGCAGCTACGCGGAGACGAAGAGAAAGGAGGCCGCCGCTGAAACGAAAGGGAGGGGGGAACGAACAGTACGCGTGTGCCTCACTTCCACGTCGTTCTCGTGCCTGTCCGCGCGAGTGAGTGCGACTCGCTGTTCGACAAGGAAACGAGGGTCAGATGCGTTCAGCCCGAGACGCGGAAAATAGGAGCTCGTCCGAAAGAAGGAGACGGAGAAGAGAAGCTTGTCACGGGGTACCGAGGTACGCAGTCAATACGTAGCAGTAGAAACGACAGTCTGCAGCAGTAGGCAAGTGGGGGAGGGTATGTACAGCAGCAGACCAGCGTGCAATGGGCGCGCGCGTTGTGCTTATGCCGGCAGGTCTGCTTGTCTCTTTCCTTCCCTCTTTTTCTGTGTGTGTTGTTTCCTTTTTTTTTTTTCAATGTATGTGTTGAAGCGGGGAAAAGAAACGAGAGTGTCGGTCAACGAGAGAGAAGGGTGGAAACGCAGAAGACACGCGGAAAATAAAAAAGAAAAGAGCGGCCGGCTGTTTGAGTCTTCTCTTCTCGGACTTTGTTTTTGCAGCGAAACGGAGAGGAGCCCAGACAATTGCTGAAATGCGTTGCAGTGTTATCGTGTTGCTGCTGTTCGTGATGGTGTCGGTGTTTCGTGCAACGGTGGGTGTGTTGGTGAAGGTGGGAGAGCGGTAACGAACACAATCATGCAAGGGATGTAGCAGCGTTTGGGGGGGGGGTGCGGGCACCCGACAGTGAGTGTGGCGCGGAGAGGTGGAAAGGAGGAGTATTGAAGATGGAAGGAATCGAGAAGATGGGGCACGGCGACAGGTTTCTTGTTGAGGTGATGCACGAAAGCTGCAAGCTGGTGACCACGACGCAGGCACAACGCAAACCATCACACAGTTTTGTTGGCGGTACACGGAGATGGGTATCCACACACGCGCAGGCGCGCCACCACCTTCTGCAGTATAGTTCATCGTTTCCACTGCTTCCACTTGCAGTTGTATGATTCCTTCTCTTGTTGTCCTCTTTTGATCTTATTGCCCACGCCGGCGTCACCAACTGCAACCGTCAGTAATGCAATTAAAACAACTGAAAACACACCGAGGAAGACACACGCAGGCACACGTGCACACATCGAATAACATACACACCACGACCGACGTGAAACTTGGCAAAACAAAGCAAAGGAAGACGAAGAGTGAGCAGATCCCCCACACACAAAAAGCATGCACGAGCGCAGCTGCACTACCCACACGGCCACGCCACGCTCAACCAAACACATCAGTGGCATCTATGTACAAAATGCCTCCAATCGCTTTTTGCTTCTGTTGACGAATTCCAGCCCCTGATGGCGGGAGACACATACGTGCGTGATATCTCTCAGCGTCCAGTGCACCATTCACACACACACAAGCACTCTGTGCGGGTCATCCCAGCAGCCCCTTAACCCCCGCTAAATGCCGAGCCCACTGCTCGCGGTCGCAGGGTCAGGTGCCTACGACATAGAGGGATGTTGGAGCGATGTATCGCTACGGATGCCGGCGGTCAGGTCCTGTATGGCGTTGCATTGTGGAGCGACCTTCGACTGTGAGCGCGTCTGCATCATCCATATGATAGGCAAAACGTCAAGGCAATTCGAATGTCCCTCACCCGGCCCTCTCACTGCCTCCTGGTGGAGAGCCTGCGTCACCACCAGATGGATGCACTACGTGGCAGCCAGTGCAGTGGGAGCAGCTATGAGGCGGCCCCTGCCGAGTGGGTCAGTGTGTGGAGTTCCAGGCAGAGGTCCTGCTCAGATGACCGAGTCGGCGCATTGCGGCGACGCGCGGGTGTCTAAGGCTGCCTTGCACCAGGCGATGGGGCCTTTGGCAGGCAGGGCTGTGTGGAGTTTGAATCATGCTCTGTGGAAGAGAGTGGACACGTTGAACGAGAAAAACTATAGCCACACTCATCTTTCCCATCTCCACACCCTTGATCCTCCTGTGTGTGTTTGGGGGGGGGGGGTCGAAGTGCTGAGTCTCTCTCCCACTGCCCCTTTAGCCTCTTCACCTTGCCTGCTGCAGCCGCAGCAGAGCAGTCACGCAAGCGTATGCACACGCACGGTTAAGAGTGTGTCGGGCACACCAAAGGCGAGCGAGAGAGGAAGAAACAGACAGAGCCCGAGGCCTAACGCAGTCTAAATGACGAGTTGGGTGATCTACCCCAATGCGCACGTGCACACACTGCACGCCTGCATCCCCCCTTCTTCTTCCTTCGGCTTGCCATCACCACTATAAAACCCCCTTCTCCGCTATCTACCTCCGCACTTACGACTGCTCAAGCTGAGCAGAGCAAACCACAAAGCAGAAAACAGGAAACAAAAACGCGGGGTCCATTGCCGCAAGAGCCCGGTGAGACGCAGGCGCCCCCCGCCGGGGGGGGGGGCAACAAATACGAAGGAGGAGAAAGGAAGAGTGACATCATGATGCGAAACAACGGCCACCGCCGCCACCAAACCGAAATACAAGCACAACAGGCAACCCAAAATAGACCAGAAGCAAACGGAATGAGAAGATATACAAATGTGTTTCGGCAAGAGGGTCATCTACGCTGTACACAGACATACATATACATATATGTGTATGTGCTTGTGTGTGGTGGGTCCGTGCACGCGCGCTTCACCCGGAAGCATAAAATCAAGCACATGAAGAAAGCCTGGAAAGAGGAGCGGTTCGGGTGGCAATGGTGGAGGGCAGGTGGGTGGGGGGGGCATGATTGTAGGGATGAGGAACGGGGTGCCAGCGGCTGTCCCAGCGGACAAGCATCCACAAGGGTGCCGTTATGTCTGCAGTGACCGAGAACGGAAAATACAAAGAAAAAATGATGATGTAATCCTAGTACACACGCGCATGCACATTTAGAAAGAAGGGTGTCACATAATCGGACGTTTCAGTGTGTATGTGTGTGTGTGTGTGTGTGCGTGTGCTTGTGCGTTTCCTCGATCGCTGATTCAAGCACCGTGATTACGATGTGTGAAGTGTCGAGCGTCCCACCGCGTCCAGCAGATGGCACGCCTCCGTGTCTGTGTGTGTGTGTGTGTGTGCGTGGATGAGACCTGGAAAAAGAAAAAGAGAGCAACACTCATGAATCGCGTGAGCTGGGCAAGTGTCAGCATGCACGGGTCAGGAAGCGATGTGGGAAAGAGACGGAATAAGCAGGAGCGGTCAAGCACGGTAGTGGCCGTGTGCCGAGCAGCAGAAGCAGCAATGGTACCTGTCACTGATGCCGTCCTTCAGAAGTCCTCATCGAAGCTCAGAGCTTGGCTGTGCTTCGAGATAAAGGTGCTCACGAGCTGCCTGTTGGAGTTCTGTAAGCGGCCCAGCTCTGCCTTAGAGAAGGCCTCCTGTATGGCGCGGGCGTAGTCGGACTGCGAGGCGCCGCCGCCGCCACTGCAACCGGCAGCGCTGCTTTGCTGACGCCGCACGGTCTCGTAGCACTTCATGAGCACCTCGTTGTCCAGGACAACAAAGGTAGGGATTATCTCCACCTTGAAGTAGTCATAGATGGGCTTGGCCAAGTCCATGTCCGCCTTCAGGGTGCACACGACACTCGACGGCAGATCCTCTCGCATGAGTTGCGGCATCTCGCGCACGAAGCGCATGCAGGGCGGGCACCACGATGCGCCGAGGTACAGCACCGTGCGGGACTTCTCGCCAGTACCTCTGGCAGCAAAAGACGGCGCGACAGTGCGGACAAGGGTGCGGAAAAGATGTTCCATCGTGAATACGGGGCGGAACAGCGTCAAGGAGTGCACCTGGTCTACCCCGGTTGCCTCCTTCACCACCAGCGGCCCGCCCTGGGCAGAAAGGCGGTCGGAAAAGAGCTCTGCGGGGGTGGATGGAGGCTGGGAGGAGTAAGTCTGTGGCGGGGCCGGTGGGTACTCCTCGCGTGGGGCGCCGGCAGCGCGCCAGACGATCATGGCGGGGAAAAGCAACGGCTCCTTCTTGCCAGTGGCGGCAGCACCGCCGTCGCCGCTCCCGTGGCCACGCTGCTGTTGGGAAGCGTGGGGGTTCAGTATGGTGTCCACTGCCAACATCTGGTGCAGCTTATCGCTGATGACGTCGCTAGCGTGGTGGAGGTCGCCAGAGAGCGACGAGACGGTAGCGGCCTCGTCGAGCGCGAGGGCGCCACCCGTGGAGACCGACGCACGAGGAAGGCACTCCTTCTCCGCAATGGTGCTGGTCCCCGCTGCGGCCGCTGTCGACCCCGCCACTGGATGCACCGCCGGCACTAGCTCCTCCTCGTCCTCGTCCTCAGTGTCTTGGACCGTGACTTGGGTCACATCAGCGTCCGGCGTCGCGGTGCTGCCCCCAAGCCGCGCACAGTCGCTCGCATCGGGGCTGCTGGTACACCCACCGGCGCTCAAGCGCTTTTCGGGGGCCGCCTCGTAGTCATGCGGCGGCAGCTTCGCCAGGTTAAGCGTGAAGACGCGCATCTGCGACAGCTCCGTCGTCGCGCCGTTAATGAGCGAGCGCAGGGACGCCTCGTCGAAGTGCAACAGCAGCATTACCGTCTCGCCCGGCTTGAGCCGCAGGCTCGGGTGCACCTTATCCTTCGCGGACGTTGTGTTTGTGCTGCTCACGAGCGTCTGCAGTTGGCCAAGACTGCGCAGTGTGGTGATGGCGCCGTTTGTCGTGATGGGGGGCGGCGGAACAGCTGCAGCGCCGGTTATGGCGGTCGTGGCCTTCACGGCAGACCCCGTTGGTGTACGTGTCACGCGCCACGTGTCGCCGTTAAACTGCCGTGCCACCGGGGAAGAGAGGTGGTCGTCACTCAGGTCCTTTTCATCCTTGCCGTCATCATCGTCATCGCTGCTGTGGCGGCTCCTCGACGAGTTCGCTGGTGAGACCTCGGGAGAGACGCCATTCACCGCCTCCGTTGCAGGAGTGTCAGCGTGCTTGGACAGGGCTGGAGTACGCTGCGCGCTCTCTAACGCAGGATTGGCCTCTGCGATATGCGGCACGCTGCTGCAGCTGTTCTCACCGTCATCCTCGCATTCGAGAGACGCTGAAGGGCTGTCGACCTTCAGCCGCTTCACTGTCCGCTCCTGCTCTGTCGACGTAATGGTAAAGGCGAGCATGGCTTGGCTTCACTGGGCTACACGTGAGCAGCAGCAACAGCAGCCCCACCTCACTGGTGTGTACGTGTGTGTGTGTGTGTGTTTGTTGTTGTCTACAGCGCGTAACAGCACGGTAACGAAAAGAGACTAAAACGCGCCGGAGCACAGTACCGCCAGCAAAACGACTCGGTGCGGCGAGATGCGTTGGCACGAGTCACTGCTGTATCTGTGTGTATCTATAGGTGGAAAGGTCGATTAATAGGTCGGGCGGCACCTGGTATGCAAGAGAGGCCGCCGACACACACACACACAAACAAAAAGCAAATTTAGTAAAACGAATCAGCAAATCACGTCGTAGAGCGCGAGTGGTGGCAGATGAATTGGAGTGGAAACGTGTGCGTGCGACGGAGTGTGTAGGCGCGGAGGAGAATGCAGCCGGTGCGACGCTGCCGTGGTGTAGACTGTTGCGGATGTGGGTGAGTGATCAGGAGGTGTGTTGACGCGTCGAGGAGGAGGAGGCGGCGAGAGAGAGAGCAGGGGAGGGAGGGGGCGGTGGGCGGGGCAGGCCTGTGCTGGCCTTTAGCGTAGTCGATGTATGCGTGAAAAGGAAAGATGAAAAGGAAAACCAACGTATCGGCGTGAGCCCCTCTCTATGCGCGTGTGTGGAGTGCGGTGGAGGGTGCGAGGGCTCTCACGCGGGCTCAGTGCGGTGTCTATGGGTTCAGGTGTGCGGGTGTGCGTGTGTGGGGGAGGGGGAGGGGGGAAGGGGGCAGAGTGGTGAAAAGGCCTCTCTTCTGCGCTACGGTGCGGTGTATCGGGTGAAGATGAGAGAGATGTGTGAAAAACCACGATAATAACGAGGACCTCAGAGGTAGAGGAAAAAGGAAAGGGTGTGGAGATCACGAGAGAACAGTTCAAATGTCTGGCGTCGCATCTGTATACAGCTATATATATGTTTACATATATATAGCTATACACAGATGCACTTGGGCGGATGCTGCGACTTACTCTTCACCAGCTACTCAGACTCCAAAAAGCGAAGAAAAAAAAAAGCGGGGGATGGAAATCGGCACGCGAGCCTTCTCGTTTCCTTTGTTGTCGGCGCTCTATATCTCGTTTTTCTTTTTTCGCGAATCTGCAGAGAGAGGGGAAGAGAATGAGTGATGTGCTTGGGAAGGCGTTGTGTCAGTGCGTGTGCGTGTGTAAGCAACGGGCGCGGCCGTAGCAGCATGAACACCAATGGCGTACACGTTAGCGCACACGCACAGTCGCCGAAGGCAGAGATGAAAGAGAACGAAAAGAGGAGGCCAGAGGTAAGGAAAAGTGACCGCACAGAAGACACGGCGCGCGTCTGAGGGTGAGTGGCGGAAAGGAGGGGCACTGGGCATGACTAAATAACGCGCCTGCCAGCATACGCCCTCCCAGCGGGCCCTCCTCTCAGGCAATCGATGTGCAGACCTCTCCTTCTCTTGCCTTCGCTTCCTTTGTGAACCACGGCGGCACACGCACACGCGCGCGCGCTCGCTCGCCACTCGCACAAAAGAGCCCTGCCGACTCTCGGGAAGGCGCGCCGTAGAGAACGGCCGGGCTTTCGTTACCGTTGCTATTCGCACACTCGCGCGCTGCGCTGCGATGGCGCACTCTTGCATCAGAGGGGAGCGAGATGCAAACTCCGCGTGCTCTGGAAATTCTCCTCACCTCTCCTGTTCGCGTATTTCTTTCTTTTTTTTTTGGTGCTTTAATGGCTCTGCGCGCACACACACACATATTCGCACCACCTCAAGTCACCCCTCTCTCAAAGACGCAAACCCCCCGCACAAAGAAAAAGAGAGAAAAACGTAAGCCTATGGGTGTGATCCTCGACGTCGACGGTGGTGCTGCAGCAGCAGTTTAATGATGATGTTGCAGTGTGTAGCTAATTTCCCTTGTATGAGCACGTGTGTGTGTGTGTGTGTGTGTTGATGTATTGCATATTCGCAGCCATATTCCATCGGGCGAAGGTGTTTTCTTGGATTCGGTGTGGTTTGTATCTTTACAAGTAAAACCCAAAACAAGGCGAAGTGAAAAAGAAGTCGAAGGAGAACCGTTTCAAAAAGCTCTCTGGTGGTGGTGGTGGTGGTGGTGATGATTGCTCCGCTGCTGTTTTTTTTTTGCCGCTGATGATGTAGTGCATAGTCGTCGTTGCGGCCTCCCTCTTCGTTGCTTCTTTCGTTTTCTGTCGGGATTTCATCAAAACATGTTCACCGTTTGTTTTTCGCTTCGTTTCTTGTGAATGCAAAGAGGTGCATGCGCGTGCCTGTGCGTTTGACGGTAGAGAGGTGCGTGTGTGCGTGCTGCTCTTGTGAGTGCTTCAGAGACCGCGTACGAGTGTGCATCTGTCGAGGGAAAAGAATGGTGGAGAGATAGAAGCTGAATGCTTCGCCCTTGCTTGCTTTCACCCTACCTTTGCGCCTCCTTTCCGAATAAAATGAGTCGGCCGAGACACCAGCAGACAGCTTCCTTCTGCCACATCTCTTCTTGGCCTCCCCTCTTTCTCTCCCTTACGCCCGTCATGCTCGCCACCTCTCATCCCCTCGGCATTTTCTGTCGTCCGTTTGTTGGCGCAACGAAGGCCTCAAACCAACACACAGGCACACACAGGAGAGGTAAGCCGAGATTAAGCAGCGCAACACACACGAAAAGAGAGATGCACGTACACCGGCCCACACGCACGCGCGCGCACGCATAGAGGTCACGGCAGAAAACAAAACGAAAAAAAAAAACGACGAGGCGGAGAGCAAAAGACTACACCAGAATGCCACACATCCCACGGCACGCACGCGCGCAGCGCACACATACGCATTGAGAGAATAGGTCGAGCCACAGCCAGAGAGAGGAAGCGGAAGACAAGGGAGGAGGGCGAACAGAGCGGCGGGTGCAGAGGCGGACTCTGCAAACACACACACACACGTGTGTGTGTGTGTGAGTGTGTGTCTGACATATGGCGGTGGCGGAGGGAGAACAAGAAAAAAGGAGACGCATAAACATGCACACGCACACGTATAGAGTGAGCGGGGGGTAAGAGAGAAAGATGAACAGGGCGGGGGGGGGCGAAAGGTGATCACACGCAAACACGGAAGGAAAGGGATTTGAGAAAAGCGACACATACCTTCACTGTAACACCTCCGGTGGTGAATCGCTAGCGGTGCGCGCAGCCTTTCGCGACCTTCAAAAATTAAAAGGCAAAGGGATAAAATAAAAATGTGTCCACCTCCTCCATCGCGTGTGTGCGTGTCCCTTCAGCGCCCTTTCATTTTCTTTGTTCTTTTTGGTGTTGTTGGTCGCATCTTCGTTTTGCGCCTGCACAAACATACACACACAACGCATTAGTTACGCCTGCCCCTTTCTCTCTAGCGTTTGTATTGCTGTTGCTGCTGCTTCTGTGCGAGCTTGCACGTGCTCTTGTGGGGGTGCGCTCCTCCGCTGTAACCCCTCCCCCTCTTTCATATAATTCGAAGTCTGTACACATGCAAGTGTGCATGAACTCCTGGGTATTCGCGCATGAGTGCTCCAGTGCCTCCGGTAGAAACACATCTATCTGTAGTGCGCGTTCGGGACTGCTTCTGCTTCCCCGCGTTGTGCGCGCTGCTGTACAGGTGCGGTTCCCGTCATCAGGCTCCGCCAGCGGCGGCACGACAAAGAGAGAGAAGGGGTGCAGAAAGGTCAATGAAAGAGGGGACGCACACCACCAAGTCTCACGCAGCCGATACGCCACACCCACACGTTGAGCACGCACGCGACGGAGGGCGCGCCGTCAACCACAAAAGGAGAAATGAGAGAGCGCGCGCGAGAGAGATGGACAACGCCACGGAATACCTAAGAAGAGCAGGGGGGGGGCAGAAAAGGA
>NC_018262.1:70686-90686 GCF_000227135.1 Leishmania donovani | reverse complement strand
AACGCCGCTCACGGGACGGCGATACCTTTGGTGAAGTCGACCGCAAACATGTCGCCCATGCGAAGCTGCGCTGCATCCACAAACACGTCAATGTGATACTTGCCGGCTTTGCGCTTGAGGACAGGGCCATCCACGTGCACCCCGGTGGCCACCGAACCGTCGGCGTTGCGCCGCTCACGCTGCTTTACGAACAGAGGGTGGCGCTGGCCAAGGGAGAGGTGGATGCCCCACTGCCGCTCAAACGTAGTCACGTCGCTCACAACGTGGGCTGGTCCGACGTACGGGTTGAGGCCAATGCCCAACTCCCGCACATAGCACTCGCCTTCCACCTGGCGAACGAGGCTGAACAGGTCGAAGAACTCCTTGGGGGCACCGTCGCTGATGTACGTGACAACGCCTTTCTCTACCGTCATGGTGAACGGTGATGGGCGGCTCATCGTGACCTTCTTGAACACGTCAGGATACGCAAACACGTCGCACGTGCCACTGAGTTGCGAGAGGTCAAACGACTCGCTGATGACCTCGCCGATGGGAAAGGTGCCGCCGATGCTGTTGGAAATGCAGGAACCGGCAGGGACGCTGCGAGAGACGGCGCCGTCCTCGTCATCGGCGTTATCGTGCTGGGGCTTGTTCGGCTTCTGCCCCTTCGCCCTGAGCACTGCGAGGTACTCCTTCTTCTTCAGGCGGCCGTGCACCGGGGGGTTCGCAGTGGCGTCCTCCTCGTCCCTCTCGCTCTCGCCGTCTCCGCCACTCGATTCGCTGTACGCCGTCCGAAAGCGCTCACGGTGCCGCGCGACATCGTTGCGCTCCGGCGCGTAGGCTGCAGCATAGTACCCGGTGTTGGTCAAACAGTCCTCCATCCCGCCGCCGTAGGTGAGTACCTTGGCTGTGTCGCGGCATACAATCAAGAGCGGCATGCCAGGGCCTTCGATTGGTTCCCGTAAGACGGCTTCGACATCCGTGGCGGTGTCGTCAGCTGCCGTCGAAGATGCGCAGACGTTCAGTGCGCCAGTATTGAAGATAGACCAGAGCTCAGCACTCTGCAACGCGGCCGTTATGGAGGCCGGATACACTTGCGCTGCGCGTGCTGCGGCGCCGCCGGCACACCCAGAGCGGCGCCAGCTGTACAAGTCGATTGAGTCCGCGATGGCTTTCGCGAGGCACTGGGCATGCTCGGGCCGGAAAGCGCACGAGCGGGCGTAGCTGTACACTTGGTCGTCCTCCAGCGCCTCCTTGAAGTGGCCCTCGCCGGCCAAGCGATCCGCTCTCTGGCTCATGATACCCAGGTGGCAGTGCTCCGCAACACGAATGCCGAGGTCAAACAGGCTCAGACGAAGCCGATAGCGCCTCATCTCGTTCTGGAAAGCGTTCTCTTGCACCATGACGCACCCGAGGAGCTCTCGTGGCGGTCCGTGAAAAAGTACCTGCCATCGGGGTTGCTCGTCGGTGGCATCGCCCTTGACCGCCTCGCCTTTCGACGAGAGCAGTGGCCCCAGCAGCGGGCACAGAGCTTCGAACTCTTCTTTGAAGTACTCGGACGTCCAAACACTCGGCAGTGCGGTCGGAGGCGGCGGCGTTATTGATGCATCCCCAGCGGCAGCCTCTGTCTCATGCTGGTGGCATTGCTGTTGCAGTTGCCCGTCACCGCAGTGGCGAAAGAACCGTTGCAGCCGCTTCACATGGCTCAGGAAGTTGTCGCTGCAAAACGGCATGAGGGAGTAGGAGAGAGGAGCAGATTCATCCGCGGCGAACGACGGCGGCGAAACGCGTGGAGTGAAGCCTGCCGACCCGCTCGGCGTCTCTGCGCCGGGTTCCAGAGGGATGAACAGCTCGCCGTTATGGCTCTGAAGTGATTCCCTGTCGTCTGCCGTTCCCGGAAACGGCTCCGTCGGTGCCCTCAACACGCTGTCGCAGTTGCTCGTGACATATGCTGCGCCCTGCCGCCCGTACGCGCGCAGCACCTCCAGGTAACCCTCCGCGACAACCTTCTGCAGCACACACGGCACGCGATCCACCACGACCAGGACATGCGGCAGCGCGCCTTGGAAGGCGTGCAGGCGCAAGCTGCGAAAGAGCACTGTAGAGGCGCACGCGCGCGCGGCTTTGATCGTGGCAGACATAGTTAGTGTGGCTGCTTCACCCCTGTGCTGTTGTGTTCTCTGTTTTTTTTTACGTGAGCTGAGAAGGCTCGCTGATCTGCGCAAGGGTCACGCGATGCAGCAGACGAAACAGGGAGAGGAAAGACCACGGAGGGGGAGGAGGAGGACGTGGGTGTTGGAGAAACGAGTCTGCTCTCGTACAAGCGACAGGAACAGCGAAGCAGTGGATGAAAGCGGAAGGCAGCAAGGGAAAGGCGGAACAGGGTTGCAGCAATTAGGGCCACTCAGGGGCCCCCTCGAGGCGCGCCTGCAGAGCACGTGTTTATGTGTTTGGATATATCGATCCTTCTTGCTGATGCCTGTGAATCGAGATACATCTGGCGCCGATGGCACCGTCGTCCTTCCTTCACTCGTCCACATAATCCGTCGTATGCGTTGGCCGCCTCAACCTCTCTGACGGTGCTTAGCTTTCCCTCAAATCGCTGCGCGTGGGCTCTTGTCGCGTTCGCGTTGCTTGGGTAAAAGCAGCTCTCTGTGAAGTACGAACGGTGAGGCACACGAGCATGCGCGCCGGGGGGGGGGGGGAGGATCACCTGAAACGCAATGATCTCTCACCGCTCCCTCCTATCTTTACGAAGCTAAGGCAGCTGCGCTTAAGAATGCCCTCGTTCGTTCAACAATCACAGCCGTGCGTGTGCGCGTGCATGTGCGCCGTATCGTTAAGCTCTTCTCCCGCCCACCCACCCACCCCGTCTACCACAGTCGCCACCAGACAGGGTAGTGGTTGGCCAGGTCGTAGGGAAGACGATAATGCGCCGACAGCTCCTGCGCGCGGCGAAACAAGAGGCGGTGTGAGAGGTGCGGAGCGTCGGCCACGGCGCCGCTGTTCTTTGGCCCGCCGCGAGCCAGCACCACCTCGTTCGAGCTTGCCGGAACGGGAATACGGTACACGTTACGGCTGCCAAATACCTCGTTGCAGCGCTGCACAAACCGCTTGTCCGCCGCCGGAAGGTTGAAGGCGGCCACCCCGTGAGGGGAGAGGGAGCCGCGACACAGGCAAAGAAACTCGTGCGATGTAACGGTCGTATCGAGCTCGCTGCCGACAAACAGGTCCACGAACAGCAAGTCGAGTTGGCGCTGGCGCTTGGCGCTGGTAGCCCGCGCCGCGGCGGGGGTCGGCTGAACGGCATCATGGAAAACAGGAGTTCCGTGATGCGGAGCAGCAGATGCGCCTTCTCCACTCCCTGCTGATCTCCCAGACCCGGCTTGCAAAGGGCACCCTGTTCGGCAGTCGGCATCGCCAACGCGGTGCGACAGGTAGTCGACGGCGTCCTCCAGGTAGTAGTGCACTCCACCGCCCTCGCACCGCAACGCCACCGTGTTCAGCAGCTCTTTCATCCCAAGCTGCTCCACTGCTGCCTTGATGCACATCGGCTCGACATCCACCAAGTCACAGCGGTGCAGTCGGGGTGCGAAATACTGCTGGAGGAACAGCGGCAGCGATCCCCCGCCTACGCCGAGAACCGCAACGTTCAGCTGCGAGAGGGTGGCCGGCAGCAGCAGGAAGGCGCTCAAGAGCACACGCAGGTAGGGGGCACCAAGATAGGCCGGGTCGCTCTCACACGCCATGTGCAGCAGCGTGGACCGTGGGTTGCACCTGGAGAGAGATTGGTGGGTGGCCCCGTCAGCAAACTGCCGCAGCAGCGAGCGCGACTGCGCCGGCAATGCGGCGCTCGAGTCGTCGCTGGTCCGCGGGGTGGGCTCCAGGATCAGGGCAGCATACTTGGAGGTGCCCGGTGGCCAGTGCGCAGCTGCGATGAGCCTTGTGTCGGCTCCGCCATCTGAGTCTTTGGCATCCCGTACTACCAACCGGACTGGCTGGTCTGCTGCCGTTGTCTTGGTTAGATCAGCGTTGTCGACACGGTGCGTTTCATTGGAGAAGAGACCCGAAAGCCTGCGGAACCGCGCCAGGAGAGACAGCGCCGGCGCTGGAGCGTGGCCGTCGGTATCGGTCGCTACGGATACGTAAAAGCTGCGCACAACAACATCAAAGCCCTTGATTTTTTCGCACGGGTAGCGCGCCGACTCCTCCGTTTTGACCACAGTGGTGCTGTTGAACACAGGAACGGCGTTGCGCCTGGAGCGCATGAGATCCCAGAGGCCGCTGCCTAGGACGAGCGTGCCTCCACCGAAGAACGAAACTGTGCATACCTGCAACGATGGAATGCGGAAGAAGTACGTGGGCATCACAACCGACGATGATCACCCCCCTAGCCACGTACTGCTGCCAAGTGCGATGCACGCGCGTACGCGAATCCAGCCCGCAGACGTTGAAGTACGTCGCGGACGGTGCCAAGGCGATCTATGTATGTGAGGTGTGTAATCGAGTATGCGTGTACCGCAGCTGAGCTGAGAAGTAGCGGCTCACCGACTAGGCCGCGTGGCATTCACCGCGTTGTGCGCTTTCTTTTCGCCCCTAATACCGTGTATGCGTGCGTGTCGGTCATGCCGCTCACAGGGTCGACCGATGCACAGACACGTCGAAGCACGTCGGCAGACGAAAGCCCGACGGAGTAGGAGAGACACGCGAAGACTAGAAGAAAAAGGGACCAGGGCGACTGCTGCTTCGCGGAAAAGAAAACAGTGCAACGGCGGCGCGGCACGCTTGCACACCACCCTTGTGCGTGCGCCCCCCCTCCTCCCCCCTGCCAAACAAAGGGGGACTTCTCCTCTCTTTCCGCCGCCAAAAGACAGCAGCGATTTCGACATTCGCGCTGCCGCAAGCATCGCAGCGTGGGCGCTCCTCTTGTGGACACGCTCTCGTTAGCCGCGGTGCGCGCTGGCTTGCTCCTTTACTATTCTCCTGTTTCGCTTTCGATGGTGATCCCTAGGCGGGTTCAGCGGCAGCCTCTCTCCCTTCTTATATACCCCTCGCTGGCGACATGACGATGGATCGCCGAAGCAGTCAAACATGCCGACGCACACACAAAGAAGCATCTCTATCAGCGCGGCGACGGGGCTGACGACGCCTCCGACAGGCGCACCTTCTTCACAATGCTGTAGTGTATCTTAGAGAACACCGCCAGCCCTAGACGCAGCACGCCGCCGAGCAAAGACTGCGCTAACAGCGCTGCCACGCTAGTCGCCGGTTCCATGCCGGCAGAGCCGTAGCTGAGCAGCCTGCCATCCGACCCAAGCGTGATGTCGAACGAGTAGTCCGCGATGCCATCGACAATAGCCTGTGCCATTGCCTCCGCCGTGAACGGCTTTGCACCCCCGAACGACGAGATGGCGGCGCACTCGGGGCTCTTGACCTCGTTTTCGTGCGCGTACCCAGGTGTCGCCACGTCCGGCGGGCTTACAACCTGCACACGCACGCCGAGGCAACTGTTCTCCATGTCCAGACTGTGGGCAAAGGCACGCAGCCCAGCCTTGGTGGCACTGTACAAGGCGTATCCTGCAATCGGTGCCCGGGCCGCCATGCTGCTCGTCAGCACAACGCGGCCCTGATTAATCTCCAGCATCCCCGGCAGCACCTTCCACAGCACTGCCAGAGATCCAAAGTAGTTCACCTCCATCATCTGCCGAGCGTGCCTCATCGCGCTGTCCACAAAACGAGCTGGATGGGCAAAACCGGCGTTGCAGATGAGAAGGTTGATGGGGCGCCCGTCGCACTGTGCTTTGGCACGGGCAAGGCCGGTGGCGACGGAGGCTTCGTCCGCAACATCCATTACTACATATGACACACGCGTGCAGCTGCGGCATTCGTCGATGACTTTCTCAACCTGCTGCACTGCCTCTCGCAGCACAGACTCGCGGCGCGCTGCGAGGACAAGGAATGGCACTTTTTTGCGTGCAAGGCTTTTGGCAGTGGCGAGGCCAATGCCGACGCTGCCGCCAGTGATGAGTACTGTTGAGGACTCCCACTCCCACCTCGGAACGCGCTGCACTGTCCACAACGCAACCAGCACAAGCGATGTGCCGAGGACCGCGGCCACAGCAACAAACAAGGCCAGCATCGCACTGCGACCTCCTCGTCACGTGCGCCGAAGGCAAAAAACTATTGTGGATGGAAGAGCTGGTGATGCTGCACGCACGGCGGATACGAGAAACAAAGTGGGAATACAGAGAGACGACATGAGATGGTAAAGCCATCCGAGCGCCACCCCCATCCAAGCAGAGAGAGTCTACCAAGAGAAGGTGGCCGATGCGCCTGGTGTGGCAGTGCGCAGTGGTGCCGAAGGTGGTTCATTGCCGCCGCTGCGTTGAAGTACCGCGGAGGGAGGGGATAAGGCGGGTAGTACGACTCATTGCTCTCTCTCCCTCGCCTTTCTCCATTTCGAAGCAGCCTCCCTAGGCACATAGAAACACACACGCACGCACAGACGCCTCTGATGGGAAAAAAGATGCCCTTATTCTCACAGAACATGGCAACAGGTGTGACATGCGGAAGGCACGCGGATTTCACATGTGCGTGCCATGCAGTGCTGGTGCGCGGCTGTGTGCAAGTTTTTCGATGGTGAGCTTGCCCTGTCGTGTCAAGCGGAAAACCAAAGATGGATAGAGAAAAGCGAGCACAATACGAGCGACACATACACTCGTACACATCGAAAACAGCACGAGAGACGGAGATGGTGTAGGGCGGGCCACCGGACCCCACCTCTTTACACACACACGTACAGCAGACAATCGAAGAGGGCATTCTTCGTCAACGAGAGCTTGGTACAGAGAGGAAGAGGGAGAGGCAAGAGCTAAACCAGCGTGTAAAAATAGACGAACACATCACACGGCATGGGAATGAGCACAGTGAAAAATGGCGGCCCTCGGCCACGTCACAGTCGACTCACAGGGAGAGCTCGAGAATGCGAACTGCGAGAAAGTGATATGGGGAAGGTAGCGGTGAGACGGTGTGGCTAGGTTTCAGAGCAAAAGAAGCCTCGTGAACGCAAAACTGAACCCAAAAAAATGCAAACCAAAAGATGCACAAAAAAGGGGGAGGAGCCCAACGTTATCGTTGGGCAATGCATCCCTGTGCCTGCGGGCGCGTGTGTAACAAAGGGAGGGCGGCAGAGCCCACCAGCAGTTGTGGGGATGGGGGGAGGTCACAGAGGCGGTATCTCATGACCGATGTCTTTTCCTTCCGATCCGTGCACACTCTTCTTCTCGCGAACGCATATCTGTGGTACATAGCGAGGACGCACCTGAAACGAGCAACATCTTTCTCCTCTCTCTCCATTTGTTGCCTACGACGGAGGCACATCGAGTCGAAGAATGGCGGTGGGGCAGACGATGCAGCGGACTGGAAAGCCGATGCACAGGCCAACCGTCACCCCATGCGCACAAACATACACATAAGTGTAATGAGAATGGTCGGAAGCCAAAGGAAATCATGAAGATACAACGCAAGAAAAGAGAACCATGTCGACGACTGATGAGGTGCGCATGCACATGTGCTCGCCTCTGTACGTAACACCATTCTCTTGTGTGAATGTGACTAAGATCATTCACAGTGGTGGTGATGAGGTGTGGAGTCGAGTCTTTTCCATGACGTGGCCATCCACCATCGCTCAAAACAGAGAAGAGAAAGCTGCACATGGAGAGGAAGGCGCACAGGCGTCAATGAGCCGAGCGTGGGGGGGGGGTGGACACGGCCGCGTTTTGTGTGTGTGTGTGTATGTGTGTGTGCATGTGCAAATTGACAAGGCACATCGAACCATCGCACACGCGCTCGAATTCTCATGCCGTTTTTACGCACTCTTTTGTGTGCCTCCTTACAGGAAGAAAAGAAATATACAGTCGCGGCGGTTTCTCCTCGCACATTCTGCACCGCTTTGTTAGCGACGTGAGAACGACAACACCTAAAGGACAACGTCAACACGCCGGAGAGCGACGACGGTACTCGTGCGTATTTTAATGTCGACCACACGTCGAAATTTGTGCGAGTGTGTGTGTGGGGGTGGAGGGGGGGGTCCTTCGCCCTCTCCCACACTTTTTCTCTCGCCAGCTCTCGTTCTTTTACGGCACTGACGCACCAAAGAAGTGAAAGGGGTTAGGGAAGCGGGCAAGCAGCAAGGGTGGTTAGCAGTGCGCCCTTTGTTTTTTGGGGGAGGGGGATGGTTGAAATCGTTCCATAGATGAAGGAGAGACACATACTCACGCACGCACATGTGCACGTCCACCCGTCGCCACACACGCCGATACATACGTAAAATACAGAAGACAACACACACAAGGGCGCACATAGAAAAGGAGCGCATGCAACATCCAGTAGCGGAACAAGAAAGGGAGCGGAAGAAACGAAAAAAAAAAAGAGGGCGTGCTAAAGTATGTGGAGGGAAGGCGCTGTGTTTGTGAGAGAAAGGGGCAACAGTCGTGAGAGTGTCGGTACCAGGGGCGGTTAAAACATGCATGCCCTTGGTGGTGTTACCACAGCCGTTGCGGCTGCCCCGAGTCAAGTCCGAGCGTTGTTGTCGATTTGATTCTCTCGATGATGAGCTGATAAATCCATGATGCGAGAGTGGGAAGCGCGGGGCAGAGATGCGGGAGAGATAAAAAGCAACACGCACGAGCGAGTGCTCGCTATCGCTTTCTCCGCCTCTGCTTTCCCTGTTCCTCACGCTTGATTACAAACACACACGCACAGCACATACATAAAAACTAACACATCCACACTCATGCTCGCGGCGGGGAGAGATGGAAGGGGCAGAGAGCCGGCATGCGCACCTGCACCGGTGCGTACACACGCAGCGAGTAAAAACTAAACGGGAACAAAAGCGAAGAAAATCGCAATGTTATGCATCTATTGTGGGCTTTAAATGCGAAATAGATGTGTGGCATGCGACGTCTCTGCAGTTGAGCGCAGAAACATGTATGCACGCGCAGCATGTGTGTGTGTGTGTGTGTGTGTGTGTGTGAGAGCGCGCGAAGGGAGGAACTACACTGGTTATGATACACTCTTGGTTCTGCACATGCGAGCGCCTGCACACTATGCATCTGCACCAATGTCTGCCTGTACGCGTATGCGTACTGGTGTATGTATCACCACACAAGAGGAGAGAACACCCACCTGAGCGAAAGCCCATCCTTTCTCTCTTTTCAAGTACTTCTCTGCAAGTGAGGGAGGGTGGAAGTCACGGTGACTCGGCATGTCTTCTTCATTTTCGCGCCTCCTCTCTCCCTCGTGCAAGACATTCGTTGTGCGCGCTCTCACGCCTGAAAGGTCCACGTCGGCGCGTGGGTGCCGGTCAAAAGTCGGGCGCGGAAACGGGTGAGGGAGTCGTTGGATCGTATCTGTACCCTTCCTTTCGCGCGCACACGCGTGAACACAAAGTGAGAAGCACTCCATCACAGATAATGACTACTTGTGCGTGTACGATGCTGAACAGTGTGCCCTCGGTTGTCGCTCAGCCCGCTTCTTACCGCAGCGGGTTCGTGCTGTCTTCCATGCAGACGTAGCCCTTGAGTTCCCTTATCACATCAAGGGTGCGCTGCAGGTCCTCGCGCGTGTGGCAGGCCGAGACGCAAAAGCGCACGCGGCCCTGCAGGAGCGGCGTCGCCGGGTAGCCGACGACGACGATAGCGACACCGCGCTCGAGGCACAGGCGGGAGAGGGCGCTAAGCCTGCCAATACTGTAGCACATCACCGGCACCACCGGGCTGCTGTCATCGCCGAGCACCACGAGGCCCAGGTCCATCAGTCCGCGACGAAAAAACGTCGAGTTATCTTTGAGCTGACGGATGCGCTTCTCGCCGAGGTCCGTACCGTCCTTGCCGAGCAGCACGTGCAGCACCGACAGCACCTGCTGCGCGCAAGGCGGTGCCAGAGGGTCGCAGTGCAGGGCGATGGAGCTATGCTGGCGGAGGTAGCGAACGAGCGGCTTGTCGGCTGCGATGTAGCCGCCGATGGAGCCGAAGCTCTTAGTGAAGGTACCCATGAGCACGTCAACGTCCTCGGGGTCGACGCCGGTGTGCTCGCACACACCGCGACCAGTGCGGCCAATAGCGCCAATGGAGTGAGCCTCGTCCACGAAGAGCAGAGCCTTGTACTTCTTCTTCAGCTCCACAAACTTCTTGAGATTGACGATCTCGCCCTCCATGCTGTAGATGCCCTCAATGATGATGACGATGCGCTTGTACGGCTTGTACTCGCCGCATGGGTCCTGGCCGAGCACTACGCCCTCGCGCAGGCACTTCTCCACCTGACCAAAGTGGTCGTGCTGGAAGACCTTTACCTTTGCGCCAGACGAGCGCACGCCGTTGACGAGCGAGGAGTGGTTGAGGCTGTCAGAGAGCACCAGCGTCTCCTTGCCGAAGAGGGTGGGGAGGCCGCGGAAGTTCGTGGCGAAGCCCATGCCGCACACAATGGCATCCTCCTTTCCGAGGAACTCGGCGAACTCGCGCTCGAGGCAAGACACGAGGGCGCTCTGGCCCAACTCCTGCGGCGCGCTGCATGAGGCGAGGCCGTAGTCGTCGATCGAATCTAGTACCTCGTGCGTGATGCTCTGCGTGTCCTCGGCGAAGCCGAGGTAGTTGTACGAGCCCATGTTCACCGCGGGCACGATGCGGCCGCTGTACTCGAACGTTTGGTTGTTGTCCTTCGACACGCGCTCCATCAGTCCAATCACACGCGAAGGGCGAGAGTCGATGGGGCGCATGAAGCAGTCGCGGACGCGGCGGTAAAAGCGGCGGTTCCAGTAGTGGTCGAAGTCCTTCACAATGGGGGCGTAGCCGGGGCGCACGTGGCTCTCATCGTTCGGAAAGAACTGGCGATAGCTCTCACGCACGCGCGCGAAGAAGAAGAGCAGTGCGAGAGTGACGTAGGCCGACACCTTAGTGCGCAGAGAGATAGGATGTTCGAACGGCTCCGTGGCGGTGAGCACCTCGTGCGTTCCCTCCCTCGTGTCGGCCGGGGACTTGGAGAGCACCTGCGACTTGTTGTCCACCGCATCAGACGCCTCTTGCAAGGCAATCTCGCGCTTCAGCGCAGCCTCGCTCATTGGCGTGGACGCCGCTTGCAGAGAATCGTGAATCATTGCTGCTGTCGACATCGTTACTGCTTTTTGTATGTGCTTCTCCTGTATGCTGCTGCTCACTTGCTTGACTCTCCCAAAGACACACGAGGGAAAAGCGCGTTTATGCAGCGGAGGCAAGAAGAGGGAATAAGAAGGGCGAGTTGTGAGCCTCTGCGTGTGTAGGGGTGTGGGGAGGGGTGGTGCTTGATAATAAGATATGCGATGTGTGAGGTACTATATCCGTCTTGGGTGCCCGGTACCTCGCCTGCAGGGAGAGACCAGTGCAACCCGGGGCTGGAGGGAGAGAGGGGGATGTAAAATGGCACGCGTTTCTCCGTCGTGAAGAAAAGCAAAGGGGGGAAGCTCGCGTTTTGCTGTCTAAGAGGGAAAGGGTGTGACACTATGACACACACACGCATACAGGAAAAACGGCAGTAGTGCAGGAGGGGGAGAGGGGACGGGGGCGACGTACAACGACCAATTCAGATGGGGAGAAAAGCGCACCGGAAGCCACAGAAACAAAAAGGACGAAAGAGATGTGGTGAGGGCTGAGAAAAAGGGGGAGGAGGAAACAACCAACAAAAAAGGGGGAAGAAGAGAAGGCAGCTACGAAGACACAGAGAGGAAGAAGAGGCGGTGGGCCACAAGGAGGGGTGGGAGGGGCTGAGTACACGAAACAACTCAAGTCGTGTCCTTTTTTGCCTCTTTTGTGGCGATGCGCTCGTATTCACAGAATGGAGCTGGGAAAGGAAATGAGAAAAGAAATGGAAGAAAGGGGCTATGACGATGTTGGTCAACTCTGCAGGTGTGCGTGTGATGGGGGGAGGGGGAGAGGGTTAGGTGAACAGCCGCAAAGGTGAAGAGCAAGTGGCGCGGAAGAAGTCCCCCTTGAGGGGGCATGCATTGTCGAGAATCATTGCTTGCCATCGGCCGAAGCCGCAGCCTTTCTCACTCACATGGGGAGGGGGGAGAAGGTAGGGGAAGGAGACACACGCACATTCACATACTCACAGCGAACCGTAGATCAAAGTCTTGTATCATTCTTTCTTTTTGTGTCGTTAGGGAGGTTTTGCTTTTCGGTGCACACGCGCATTGCAAGCGGCTTAAACAAAAACCCGCGGCAGCATGCCCCCGCCGCAACGGCCGACACGCACGCAAACACTCAAGAAGAGCGGAAAAAAAAAAACGTCAGCACTGGATAGGGCAAAGCCGAGAAAAAGGCCCAGGAAGAGAGTGACCACAGCATGCACCATCCCGTACATGAGTGCACACACACACACACTTTGCTTCCTTCTATACGCAAATCATGCCACCCGCGGTGACACGGAGCAGCAGCCGCAGGCCTCCCTCCTCCGCCCTGCGCCACTAGCTCGGTGCGCCCCGATCATCTGTGCCATGGTGCGCTCCTCCATTGTTAGGACTTAACAACTCGGCCGCCGTCTGCGCTGTACGTCGTTCGCTTTCGCTCCTCTTCGACAGCCGCCTGCTTCTTTGCGAGTGCGCTAAAGTTCACACCGGGGCTCCACTCAGTGTTCAGGCGATCGCGCGCCCACCGGACGAGCATGTCATCGATGCAGCCGCAGAACCCTACTGGCCGACCGGAGCGACAGCGGCACAGCTCCATCTTAATCTCCCCCTCAGCGGCCGATGCACCAGAGCTGGTGGTGGCTGCGTCCTCCTTTGATTCCTTCTCGGCCGTGGGTTTGCTCTCTCGCTCCGGGGCGGCCCAGCTCTTCGCAGCCTCGGCGAAGTAGCTCGGCGGTGGGCACTTTGGCGGCTCCTGCAGCGCCAACATGGGCATCGAGTATTCCGCGTACTGTGTGCCGACGCAGCTGTCAGCCGGGAGAATGCCGAAGCCATCTGGCACGTACAGTGGCGCGCCTTTCGCCAGAAGCCACTGCACCGTCAAGGTGCTCTCTACCGCCATGGCAGCGTGCAGAGGGGTGCGGCCCCAGCGGTCGTACACGTGAATGCTGCCTCCGCAGCTGCACAGCAGCTCCAGGATCTCGACCTGCTCCGCCAGCACCGCCATGAAAACTGGGCTGTACCCATGGAACATGTCACCCGGCGCCGGCGACTCGTCTCGAAGAAACGACATGTTGTTCGGGTTGGCGCCGGCCTTGAGGCACTTGGCGCAAAGCTCCTTGTGGCCTGTGATTACGGACAGAAGAAGGTACGTCGCCCCCTCGCGCGAGCCCGTCAGTACGCTGTTGTGCAATTCCGGGCAGCGCTGGTCGAAGAAGGCGCTCACAAACGGCAGCGCCACAGATATCTCTCGCGCGCCTTTCGCCGCTGGGGTCGCGCCACTCTTCTTGACGTCCTCGCCGTTAAGCAACTTGTCGAATGACTTCAGAACATTCTCCTCCTGCGCCGCGGTGAGCTGCACTTGATGCTTGCTGCGGCGGATGCCGTCGAAGGCGCTAAAGGGAATGGGGATTGACATGGAGAAGTTGCGGATGTGGCGGCGGTCGGCGTAGTCGTACGAGCAGAACGGGTCCAGCACCATGCCCCCCTTGTCAAGTCGCTTCGTCAGTCGCTCCAGTAGCCCAGGCGTGAAGTTGAGCTCGCCGGTGGCGGCCGCATTCTGCGAAAGATACAGCGCCGTGGCGGTGTCGTCCTCAAGGGCACTGAGGCCGCCGCTCTGCTGCAGCGCCTGGTAGACGGCCAACGCCTGCGCGTTGGTATACTTGCGCTGCATGGAAGAGGGGGGCACAAGGTGCGCGCGCACACCAAGTGTGTGTATCTCTGTATGTTTGTATGGATTCGCAAGGGGTGGAATGGATGGAAGAAGGGGACAAGAAAACAACCACGGCACCCGTCGTCAGAGCGCACGGTGATTGGGGGAGGACGAGGGGTCCCGTGTATCTTTTCCCTTTCTTTCTGTTCGAACTGCTTGACAACCGCAAAGTAATAGGCAATTGTGAAGAGAAAAGTGGTGACGAAAGGTCAGAGATGCGGGGTGAGAGGGGGTAGAGAAACGGCATAAAAAAACGAATAGCTGTGCCGGTGTGTGGCACGCAGACGCCAGCTTAAGACGCATGCAAGTCGCCAGAGACATGCCTCCCTCTGTATCTCCCGTGGGAGTCTGTGCTGTGTCGCGGGGGGGAGGGAGATGCCTTTCAGCACGGCATCACCGTGGCGCATGTACTCAATGCGTCCAGCAGCGGGCTTGGTGTCGCGGCGCTCGCCAGAGTCCTCCTCAACGCTATGCGCCACCGCAACCCCACCGCGCTCTCTCTCAAGCTGGGAGGGGGGAGAAAAAGAGGAAAGGTTCAACGGCGCTCAAACTTGTAAGAGTGTTGCGTAGCGTGTGCGGGGAGACTTTCCGTTCCGATGTGCTTTTTTTGTTGGCTTATCGAGTGCACAGCAGACGTGCACACGCCTTGTCGCACAAGATGATGCAGAAAAGAGGCAGCAAAGAGGAGACGGGCGTAGCGGAGGGGAGGCCGCCGGGAGAAGGGGAGAGGCGGCCGCGGCGCGGAAACACAACAACACTCATATCAAAAGATTCCGCTGCGGGAGGTGGGAGTTGGCGGGTGAAAGGAAACCGAAGGGAGAGAGCAGCCAAATAAGCATAGCGGCAGGCACAGAAAGGCGCAGAACACTTAGGCACAGCCGCAGAGACGAGTGCGATGGGTAGCCTGCGCCGTTCACCGCTGCCCCTCTCAATCCCTCTAAATACAGGCGTGCAAGTGTGCTCGCTGCTTACCTCTCCCGCCTCTACCCTCTAGATCCCTCTGCTTGTTTTCCGACTTCATCGACGCCTTTTTGTAAAACCGACCGCCCCCGTCTCCCGTTGCCTCTGCGCCGATGCTTAACGCTTGGCAGCGGGGTTGTGGAGAGCTTGGCGCGCACGTGCCAGTAAAGCTGCACTCTAACCCTACATCTCTACTTCTGGGAACGGCGCATAAGCTCGTTCTTCAGCTCGCCGTAGCGGTGGTACTCTGCCGTGAAGCCTTGGCGGTCATGCCGGCCTGGGCGCACGCCGTTGTACTTCTCGAAGTCGCTTTCGAAGCGGTGCAGTACCTGCTTCAAGCGGCGCTTCTCCGTCTGCAACGCGTCCTCAGCCATCTTCGACACGTCCTCCGTGCCCAGCGGCACCCGCTCAATGCGCTTAATCCAGTCAGCGCCGCTGCTAGCCATTCCAGGCGCTGCGGCGCCGCTCGACGCTGCGCGAGCCTCGCCGCCAGCAGCGGCGGCTGAGCCCGGCAGCGCTTTGGTAAAGCCTGCAGTAGTGTCCTTGGCACCTGATGTGCTCAGTCGAGTGCTCTCCGACCTGGCCCCACCAACTGCAGAAGCTGGCGCCGACGATGCACCCGCAGCATGTGCAGCGACGCTTTGCGACACATCCCGGCTGCCTGTAGCGGACGTTTCCGCTGTTGCTCCGTGCGTGCCCGGAGAGGGCTCCACCCCCAGCACCTTCATCTTGGTGGCGCGGTAGAGTTCATAGATGGAGCGCAACGAGGCCTTCTGGTCCGGGTAGACTTCTGTCTGCCCTGTTGCATCTCGCACCGTTGCCTCCCACTCGTGGATGCGCTGTTTCATGTCCTTCTTGAACTGCTTGCTCTGCTCGCCCGTCATGCGTGAAATAGAGGTAGGGAAGTTGGGGTCCCCGGACTCTTTAGCGAGCTGCAACGAAGCCGCCTCGCCGCGGTACTCCGCCAGCAGCTGAGATCCCAGAAAATCAGGGGATGGTGCGCGTGCGCCATACGTCTGCTCCACGCGCTTTCGCTGCTCCTGCTGAAGCGTGTTAACGCTGTCGATAGACGACTTTGGGTACACCCTGAAGTCATCGCTGACTGTATGTGTCTGGGAGAAACTCACGTCGTCGATCACCTGCGACACGATCTGCGAGAGTGGATCGGCGACCATCGTGGTGGCGGGCATTCGTGAGGAACAATAAACTCGCTCAGCGCCGGCCTGCTTGAGGGTAAGAGTGGAAGAGAGTTAGAATGAGCTTCACAGCCGTTCTCGAGTGGGGCGAGGCGCAAAGGCAGCCCTTCACAGTGAAGATGAGACGAGGTGTTCGCGTCTTTGACAACACACGTGGCGCTACGTGGGAGCCACACAATCCGCCGGACGGCTAACAAAAGACGGCAAAGACGTATGGGAAAAACAATAACGCGAGCCCGCTGCCACAGCCCACGTGTGTGGAGAGCCATGGCACGCCATACACACGTGTGCAAGCGCAAGCACCCACCCAGGTCAGCACAGCAGTATCGCATAAGGATAAGAGATTCAGAGAGGGAAAGGAGAAGTGAAGAGAAGCTGGCAACGCATGCACGCGCACACAGTGCGGTGTACATGAGCAACGCGGGGAACGATGCTTAAGTCCTTTGCCGGACTCCGGTAACATCACAAAGGCGCAGGCGCTCCTGATCATTACACAACGACGCGGCCACGCGAGCTCCACGCGTGCACGCGTGCACGCGCGCCCTTAGCACCATCGCAAGCCCCCGAAGACTCGCCCCAACCTTACTATCAAACTCTAGCAGCAATCGTGTTAGGCAATATGCGTGAGACCAAACGAGTAACAGCTTACGCACGCACGCACGCGAGGGAGAGGGCGAAAGGGGAGAAGGAGGGGCATCGCTCACGCCGCCCTGCCTCCCACTCGCGCCGACAACAACGGCACCACTCGGCACAGACACGCGACAATACACGAAGGGGCAACGCACGTACAAGAACACACGACGGTGATCGAACGCACCCCCCCCTTTACAGCCGTCACAACAGGCCGCTAGCCTTGAGGCTGGCGAAGCGCACCTTCTCTGTCACCATGCGCAAGAGCAACGGGTGAGGAGCGAGGTGCGGTGCAATACCTGTCGTGGCTAAGCATGTCATGTGCTCCACCAGCCGTGGCAAACCGTCTACCCCCAGCTGGTCCACCTGATAAAGAACCCCGCCCGTCTCCTCCCGCCATCCAAGGGCACTCATCGATAGCAGGTCGACATCATCGACCCGCTGCACCTCACCGCGGGTTAGCAGCTCGCAGGCCACGTTCAGCACAGCCGCGCGAAGTCGGTCGCCCACCTGCGCCAGCGTCGTGTGGCGGACGTACGCGTTCAGCACCGCCTCCCGAAGCAGCGGAGCGGCGGAGACTGCTTCGTTAGTTGCCACAGCGGAATCGTAGAAACCTCCACGTGCACCTCTCGCTCCTAGCAGCCCTTCACGGGCCATGGACCGCATGCAGCTTTCCAGCTCGTGCACAGGGGCTACGGCGGCTCGAGCCGCCACATCGCTGGCCGCCGCGGTGCGCGTCCGCTCTGCGGCGGCCATGGAAGCGACGGCAACGGTGCCATAGGCGTCCATAAGCCGGAAGGGTCCCAAGCACAGACCCAGCTGGTCCTTGGCCGCGGATTCGACAGCCATGGCATCAGGCAGCGAGCGCGCTACCAACACCGCCTCCTGACACAGTGCTAGCAGAAGCCGCTGCGGCGCCGCGCCGGCGGCGACGACGTGAGGTGCTCCGCGGCGCTTGAGGTATGTCAAGGCTGCCAACAACGTGTCTTGCTGAAGATCTGTCGGCCACTTCGGCGAAGCGTACAGGCGCACCTGCTGCACGGAGGCATGCCCCATTTCGCAAAACGCAGACGCGGAGGAGATGACAGCAGCGCAAGGCAGGCGTTGAAGAATCGGCTGCGCAGTGGTAGCGTCTCCGATTAATACGACGTTCAGATAGGGCAAGCGAGCCCGCTGCGCGGCGGTGCCAGCGAGGTGCGTCTCCACCAAATCCAACGTGTCCATCACAGCCTTGTCAGAGCAGTCAAGCAGCACGGCCGCTCCAGCGGACTCTTCTGTGGCAGTCAGTGCTTGCATTTTATTCATCCACAGCGAACGCTGCACGTGCGGGAAGGTGAGGAAGCGGTGGTGTGGCAGAGGAGGCAGCAAGCATCGCAGAGACCTCGAGTGTACCTGTACAGCATGAGCGGCGCCTCTGCAGGGGGGTTTTGTCAGAAGTGGCTGAACCCCGGTGGTGCTTTCAGCATCTCCGCGTGCAGCGCCCCCTTCTGTGGATGAGGGATTCCGGCTAAGAGCCCCCATTGCGTATGTGTACCAACCATCTGCGATGTCTGCGGACATGGCGCCGACTGCCTTGTGACGCACCGCAGCGTCATGAAAGCCACGACTCCACATTAGCATCTCCACGGCCCACCGACGCTGCGCAGGTGACTGGCACACGTGCTCGAGAATGAGCTGCTCAAGCAGTAGCCACCACTGCTTCGCTTTACTCTTGTCCGTAGCGTCACCGACAGCGTCAGGGATACTCAGCAAACCAATATCAGCCAGGCTGCTCACGTCATATGTGTGCAGCACAGGCACCCATTTCACCGTGTGAACTGACCCGCAGAGACGTTGCAGGGAGGCCACCGTAGTGGTCGAGGGAAAAATGCCCACGCGGCTCAGCGGGAACCCCACAGAGACGGTGGCAACGGGCGACGAGGACGACTCCGCCGCTGCTGCCGTCTTGTCGCCGCTGTCACACGCCGCGGCTCGCAGAGAGAGCAGCCGCCGCACCGGGCACGCAAAAAAAACCTCCGCGCCAAAGTCGAGCACCGACCCGCTGCTGGCCGCTGCTGCAAAACGCACAAGTGACCCAAATCGTGCCACAAGGTGGTGGAAGCGCTTCATCACCGCCTCCTTGGCCGCCACATAGCTGACACGCTGCGACAACGGCAGCTCCGCCGGGCTCTGCGTCGATGCGAAGAAGGGGCAATGCGGCAAGGTGCACCACGTAACGGTGATGTCTGGCGCTGCCTTCACTCTCGCGTCGGCCCTGCCTGCGGCTCGGGCGGCCACAGCTGCGTCGCAGTGCACCTCCACCGCGTCCAATGCACCTGCAACAGCTTGCACGCAGGCCATTGGGCTTGACGGCGGCTCTCGCAGCTGCACCGTAATCGCGTATAGTTGAGGTGTGAAAGAAGTCGACACTACAAGGCACACATCGCTGTTGTCCGCGATTGGAGGGCGCGGTGGCGGCGTGGCGCCCTTCTCACAGCCTTCGGCCTCTGCACCGCACCACACCTCTCCAGGCAAGCGCTCCACTGTGGCGGCCTCTAGCTCTCCTGCAAGTGCAGAGGACGGCGGTGCGGAGTCTTCAGGCGCCGTGGAGGCCTCACCTCGAGAAAAGTCACTAGCAGTCGATCCTGAGGTGGTGCTCTCGGCGACCCTACTGCCCTCATCACCCCCCAGCTCAGCTGGGATTTCATGTCGATCGATGCTGCAGGAGATGGACGCCGGAAGTGGCTGTAGCCGCCCTTCTCGCTTAGCCCACCCCCAATCCCCGGAAGCCGCGCCTTCAAGCTCGGACGAATCAGTGTGCGGTTCCGTGTCCCCACAAAGAGCACGCGGCTCCCGTTTTTCCGCCTGCGGCTGCTGGGCTTTAGAGGACGCCTTCAGAGGGCGCTCTGCTCTACTCTGTCGTACGGCCGCCTCGACGCGTGTCGAGAGCGAGGGTCGAAGAGCCTCGAAAAGCCTCCCCTCCCCCGCCTCGCTGTCCACGTCGCCCACCGCACTTATGGAGGGAGGCGCGATGGTAGCGTGTACCGGCGGCGCAGACGGTGGAATTGATGGTGCTGGAGGTGCGGCTGATGGAGACGGCGCCGGTGGCGGTGAGGGAGGAGGGGAAGACACAGCAGGGCCTTTGGCATCAGCTCGGCGAGGGAGCTGCTTCCGGGACGGTGCGCATGCCACCGTGTGTGTCGCACCAGCCTCATGAAGTACTGCGGTTCGAGGGCGCGAAACGCCACTCGAAGACATCCTCTGTTCAGCAGCATAACTTCCACCCGCAACGCTTCCCTTTCGTGACTGCACCTTCCAGGAAGCATCGGAAGAAGCGGGTGCAGTAGGTGCAGCTTTCGGTGCAGCGGGTGCAGCTTTCGGTGCAGCG